>NC_055679.1:18717397-18837397 GCF_017976325.1 Chelmon rostratus
CTCCTGCCTTCGCTAACAAGTACCGTGTGTGTGTTTCACAGGCGGATCCATCGACAACCATTGTTGTCCAAAAACTATTAAAACACATCAGTGAGCCTCACTGTTGCTCTGGCTGACATGTTCCTTCATGACCATGAACACACACACTGTAGTTTATTCTGACTCAGTCCCACACACACACACACACCGTCCTGCTGTCACAAACACTGCCTAAAGCACCAAATGTGGATTAATCTGCCGCTGAAAATAGTCCCCAACAAAAGCTCTGTTTCCTCCTGTTTGTTTGATATAAACTCCAGTGAGCAGCTGGAGCTCAGCTCTTTGGCCTGAGAGGCAAAACCCAGGGCTTAAAGCGGGCACACGCCTCGACTGTTGGAGTGTCACTGATTACACATTCCCGTCAGGAACACACTGATTAATGGGTGGATGGGGCAGTTTTTCCTCTAACTTCAAGCCAGTTTAGATAACAAGACCAAACCGGCCCGGTGTTGTTTATGTGGTTGTGCATTAACAGACGTGAGCTAATGTTGCAGTGAGTAAAGGTGGGCCTCACTTTGATCCGGGGGCCAGTTAAAACGTCCTCAGGAACAGTAACAGATCCAGAGAGCGGCGCGAGCGTCTCTCAGCACAGGAAACTCAGCCCTCGTCGCCTCTCGCCTACACACACGCAAACACACGCGGCTCTTCTTCACAGCGCCCACACAATCGATGTCGGATGCTGGCCGAGAGGCTGCGTGCCGTTATGTCATTCGGTGAACTCGGTTGGCTTCATCGACTCCTCGTGCGAGTCAAGACTTTAAACTTCATCGCCGCATCTGCTGTGTTAGTCGCTACGCTGAGCTCCGGGGCTGCAGCTCGTGAATATTTTCATTATCAGTTAGTCTCCTGATTATTTTCACGATTCTCCAAAGCACAAAGACTCTTCATTCGCTGTCATGACGGATACAGAAAAGCAGCAGATCCACAAATTTTCGAAGCTGGAACCAATGAATGTTTGGCATTTTTGCTTAAAAAAAATTACTGAAACTATTAATAGCTGCTTGCCGCTGACTAACTGATTAATCAGCTAATTACTGCAGCTCCAGAAGCCAAGTTGTTGACATTTTTCAGCCTTTACCAACCACAGAGCCATGTGATTAGCATTAGCGGTTTCAGTTTAAGTGTTTTGTCTGCCTGATCGTGTGAACTCGCTGATTCGGTCATTTCTCCTTGATATTCATGCTTCTACGACGGGTCAGTCTGCTTTGCAGCTGAACAGTTTCCTTTTCTGTCTGATCTTAATTTATTAAAACATTTATTGCTGAAGTATGATCAGGGGCCTGCACAGGGTGTTTTATTTTGAAAATGGTGTCTGACTTCCTGTCTGGCTTGATCTGCTCTGTGCACATTGACGCATCATCCGTCAAAAATATAATCGGTGTGTATTCTGCACGTAAGAGTGGAAAGACGCTTCTCACATGGAGCCGCACCCGGTGGCGCCCGGTGGAATTGTTGAGAATAGTGTTGTGACGTTCATGAACGAACCGGTTCTTTTGAACGGCTCGTTAACATGAACGATGGGAACCGAGTCGCAGCTGGGAACCGTTCTTTTTTTTTCCAGGTTACATGGGGAGGAGTTTGACAGCTGCAGCAGATAAGACCAGGGCTCCAGGTGGATGTCGGCGTGATGGAGGAGCTGCTTGGTTAGTGAGTGAGAGGAGCGAGTGGTGTCTCTGTTTAAATGTAAATTAGTGTTGTTCAAACACAGATGAGAGACGTCTGTTTGATTGGACGTTACTGAACTCTGACAGCAAACAAACTCTCACGCACAGAAGCAGCGCTGATCATTTTCCAAGAAGGCGAGGTGCTACATTCCTAGCTCATCCAGCTCATCCAGCTCATCTGCACATCGCAGCCTCGCTCATCTGACCGCTTTCTTTCCGACGGTTTGAGTTTCTGCTGCGCGGTGGACGTTGTTTGCTTTATTTGGTTAAAGTTTTGTTGAACAAACACAGTTTCCTACCAGGGGCCACATGTGTAATGGAAGCATGCCTACAGAAACCACGCATACGCAAGTTCCTGCACAAGCAGCTTAGAAAAACAGAACATGCTGCAAGGCTGAGTGCAGAAGTAGAAGTATGTGGACACTCAAACATTACGCCCAGATGTGACATGATAGCCGTCAATCTGCTGCTATACCAAAGTCTTCCAAAGTTTATCCTCTGGAAACTATGAATGTCTATACAAAATTAAATGGTAAGTTTGGATTGTTGTCCATCATTTTACACCTTAAACATGAATCTGCATCACACCAATGAAACATGCATTTATAACTTATGTCAAGGAACTAACCACTTATAGCGAAGGCAGCGCTACCTTAGTTAGCCTCAGTCATAAACTCATTAGTTTAAGTGCAGCTAATGACATACCGATGCATTGACTGTTGGCAGACTTGTTTTGAACCTGGTCCAGGTCAAGGCTCAGGTCTTTGACATGTTCATGACAGTTTGGCCGAGCTCCAAAAGGCAAAACTAGATGCTGGGAAGATGTTTTACATTTTTATGTGCCACGAAGTTGAGTCCTCAGATGTCTCGACTCGAGTATGTGAAGTCTCACAGCGGACGAACCCAAGTGGAGTCGGGAGCATCAGCGTTTTAGTGTCTTTCAGCTCACTAGTTTTGGTTTTTGTTCTGCTGCCCAAAGTGGCCAAAAAATAAGACTTAAAGGTGAAGCTACTGGCCAGGTTTCATATGATTTACTGAGTGTGTTCCTGCTCCCAGAGGATGAACCCTTCTGACTTTAATGACTCAGTAACTTCTCCCCGAGCACCACCCTCAAACTTAGCATTTGTAGCTCCACTACTGGTTATTTGAGGCTCTAAGGAGGCCTGAATCATCAGCATGTCGGTTCTGTCCAAAACTCTTCTGCCTCCAGGGGGCCGAATCAGGAATAAGATAAAAGATCAAAAGTATAGAAGTCGGCTGTCTGATCGAGGTCACTGCTTCACCCCTGGAAAATGACAGTTTCTCCACCTTCACAGTGTAAACGAGGGCACGAAGTGTGTTTCAGCCTCACAGGAAATAAACTCATTTCACACAGGAAGATATTTTCTGGGAACCATTCACATAAACACACACGACAGACAATGATCTCTACACGACACCTTTTCAGCTTTTCTGCAGAGGCTAAGTCCTGCTGTTATAGTGTGTGTGTGTGTGTATGTGTGCGTGAGTGGACTCTGAAAACTGAAAAGGCCTTTTTCTGGAGGTTTCCTCTGAACCGACACACTCCACTGACTATGTTTGCTGACTGTGTGTGTGTGACTGTGTGTCCAGGCGTGACTCGTCTATTTAGGGACATTTCCATTGACTTTCACACACATGCAGCGTGACTGCTGCCACGGCAACCAGATGCTGGTAAGAGGCTTCTTTTACTCAGTTTTATAAAAATGAGATTACGTTCTCACATTCTTATTCTTACAGCATTTTTATCCGTCTTATTTCTTTGAAGTGTAAAAGTGTATTACATCAAAGCACATCATAAATTCGCTGTTCTCATTTGATCAGGCTCCTCACTGGCAGTTTCAGTCGCTGGTTTTCCCACAGTCAGTCTTGCTGAATGTGCTGAGTGCAGCAGTGCAGAGCTGCCATTGGTAGAAAGAGGTTTTGTCAAAGTCAGAATATTTGCCGTCGCAGTGTGAAGTGTTCGGCGGGGGATCAGTCACACGGCGGCTTACACATGACGGTAATAAAGCAGCTTCTAATGCCGTTCAGCTTGTTATCATCCGCCGTCTGAAGCGTTACAGGAAGCGACGAGTTCAGAGCTTTGAGACCAAACACCAACTGCACAAACTCACATATTAATCAAACCAAGTGAACTAACTGACTGAACGCTTATAGAGTCTGCAGCCATGCTAACGGCTCCGTGATGCTAGTTTAACGTGTTAGCATGCTAACATCTGCTAATTAGCACTTAACACAAAGCACAGTTGAGGCTGATGGAATCACCTTTTGCAGGTATTTGGCCATAAACCACAGTGTTGGTGCCACTGGTTCAACGTTAATGTGAGAACTCTCTGCAGCTGTCGCCATGACGACAATGTCAACGACAGGGAAATCAGCCACATTCATCTGGAGACAGGGTCGCTGTGAATGATTTACAGTAAATTCAGCTGCACTAACAATTTATTGATTAATAGACAACTGATTTTTAAATAGAAACCGTTCATAACGTATTGTAGCTGAGTCATAACGGCAGGTGTGGGCTGGGCCTGGATTGACTCGCCGTTCTGTCCAGACTTTGAGAAGAAGCCCTGATGAAGATGAATGTGAACACTGAAACAACGAGCAAGCGTGTCTCCTGCAAAACGACATTCATGTAGTGCTAATCGCTGTGAGCATGAGGAAGAATGAGACGGACGAACACATTCTTTGCTGTCAGTTACTGCTGCTGCTTCTGTCATGATGTGTAATATTTTAATGAGTCAGCGTACCGCCCATTTTCAACTGAGATTAACACACACACACACGCACACACACACGCACACACACACACTCACACACTCACACACACAAGCTGTCAGTCGTCTGAATACAACAGTGTGTGTGTGGAGTGTGTTTGACTCTGAATGGCTTTTGTTGATCTCTTTAGTCTCCTTTTAGCCCCACTTCCTGTCATCAGGGAGGGGTCCTGTTGTGTGTGTGTGTGTGTGTGTGTGTGTGTGTGTGTGATGTGTGTTCACCTCGTTTCCATGCATGTTAGCCACATATTTGAACTCCGGGATGCCGACGGTGTGACGGCGAGGACTGAGACCCAGAGCCAAAACCCACAACTGCTGACCTGAGAGAGAAAGAGCGTAAACAGAGTTTCACATTTATACAAGCTGCACTGAGAATCCGGTGAGCAGAATGTTGTGCCGAGATGTTTTACAGTGAATATAAACTAATACAGTGACTCTGCACAACACTGAATTAACCAGAGCTGAATAAAGTTTAGCTCTAAAGTGACTCCTGATGCTTTGAGCTGGTCTGCAAAGACTCAGTCCACTTCTCTAAGACTGAACACTGACGAGGAAACAGACCTTAAACGTCGACCAATCAATGTTTTATAGGAACAATAGGTAAGACAACTGCGTGTAAAGTGAAAGGTGTGGCGTGTTATGACGAACCCACAGAGAACGATCGGTTCTTTTAAGCTCCCGAGGGTATGGTGCGACGGCGCAGCATGACTGTTTGTTTGAAAACAACAATGGCGGCTTCTGAAGAGGCTAGCCTCGCTGCTGCTAGCATCAGATCAGTATTATTGAAAGAAGAGCAAAGAGTGGTGCTGAAGGCTTTTCTGGTGCAGCTCACATGTGATCATTGTTTAAGGTATCAATTTGTACTATTTGTACTACTGCAACTGCATTGAGCTAAAGACGCTAAAGGAACAGAGGCTAGACAGGAAGTGACGTCATGACCTCGGCTCTCTATAGTGGAGCGTTTAGTAGCAAAGAGCCAAATATTTCCCTCAGGACTTCAGGTTTTCTCCAATGAGGTGAGCCGTGGCTCTGCATAGTAAAAAATAATCACAAAGATCATGCTAGGAGGCCACATATTTGCGCACAGTGGTGACCTAAATGCTAACTTAAACATGCTAACGCCCCCACAGTAACAATGCTAACACACTGATGTTTAGCATGTATAACATAAACCAAGTTCAGCACAGTTAAGCATCTTAGCATCCTAACAATTACTAATTAGCCACTAATTGGTGTCACTAGCTACAATAAAAGTGATTCTTAACCTTTTTCCCAAGATAGAGCTCTTCTTTCCTATCCATATAGCCAGAGACGTCATATATCTTCGCTGGTTTTGAACACAAAAAGTGTAAAAGTCATATTTTCACATGAAATAATAGAAAGTAACACCAAAATAGAGAATTATAGCCAATTTATGGAAGCTTAGCTCTGTAACGGACCTCAAACTGGAGCTAATATTTACCCAGAAAAGTCCATCTGAGTGACCCATCAGTGAAAAGGGAACAACGTGATGTTCAATTTTTAACTGTCAGTCATGTTTCAACAACCTTCTCACAGCGCTAAACCACTGAAGCACCGAGCAAAGTGTGCACTTGACTTCTTGTGTTGAAACTCAACCACATGCATTGGGAAGCTAAATGTAGCAATGCTAATTTTGCATCTTAGTAAATCAGTCCTCAGTCTTGTACCCGACACATTCCAGGCGCCATGAATGACTTCAGCAAACAGCTGAGAGTGCATGTGGTCCTGGACGGGAGAGTCTGCAAACTCTGCCAACGTCTTTGGCTTTTTCAGCCTCGAATCGGATGATTTAAAAGCATCTTCTGGTTTTTACTGCAGGAGTTTCTATTTACACTGAACTCTGCTGCTGAGTTAAAGTTTCCATGTAAACACGACTACTGTAACTCCACTGAAGGCCAGCGCTGTTAGTGAATGAAACTGTACAAGCTTCATTAAGTCACACACACACACACACACACACACACACACACACACACACACACACACACACACTGGTTGGACGCAGGCCAGCTGGCGTCCCAGATTAGCGCAGATTAGCACTGTGTGTGTGTGTGCACGCGCGTGTGTGTAAGTGATTAGCCAGATCAAGCCGTCCCAGATTAAATTAACCACCGTTTACAGTCCCGTCATATGATCACACAAACACCAACAGGCAACCACGGCTCAGTCAGTCTCATTGCCATATGCCCGTTGCCATAGTGACTGACAACCAATACTTTACCTGTCAACCTAATGTAAAATTCAAATTTATTGATTTACACAAAGGATGAATGAATGAATGATTGAATGAATGAATGTGTTTCTGCAGTTTCATATCGTGACAAACTATTTTGAAATCCACAGACAGACAGACAGACAGACAGGTGTGTCGTTACCTGTGACAGACTGGCCAATGCTGTACAGGTGCGTGATCTCCGGGTTGGAGGCGTTGATCTGGAGGAGGTACTGCTCCATCTCACGGTTGTTGTGGTAACGAAACTCCAACGTGGAGGCGGGGCTGAGGATGAGGAAGGGGAGGAAGAGGAGGAGGAGGAGTGATGACATCACTGCAGCGTGACCTGCAAGAGGAGGAAACAGAGACGACAACTTTCAAACAGCGAGAACGGCAGGTGCGACTCCGGATGTTCTTCAGGTTAATGTGGGGAGAGGTCTAGCACGGCATGATGGGAAATGTGCACCGTTGCCGTCTCCAGACAGCAGCACCCTGCAAAATGCACATAAATATATTTATTCAGTGCCTTTAAGTTTGGCATCAACCTCGAGTTTACGTGCTCATTGTCTCAAAAACAGACCTGAAGCGTAACTATATGTTTCAGGTCGCAGTTTCAGCCTGTGAGACAGCTGAGACACGAGCCTGCAAAGAACCAAAACAAACAGAACCTGCATCTACTGCTCCATGACTGCATGTCGAAAGCCCAGGAATAACTAAAGACGAGTCAGTTTGTGATCAGATCATCTGTTTTTATGCTGACAACACACACCTGTACCTACCAGTCGAGCTCACTGGTTCGCTGCTTTGATTTCTACTTAATAACAAACCTTCTCTGGCTGAATCCAGAATCTCTTATAATCAGCTCTCAACATACAGACGACAAAACATTCCATGAGAAATATGCTGCAAATCAGGTTAAACATTTCATAAGTGAACACACACCTGTTTGTGAAATGTAAAAATGCTTCCTGGCTGAGCTCATAATTGTGAGGATTTACTGCTTTTCTCTCTCTTGTGTGGTAACAAACTGGACCTCGTGGTATTCGGGTTGTTGGGTGGACAGAACAAGACATCTGAAAACGTCACCTTGGGCTTTGAGACATTCAGGAAGTGGAGGATGACTTTGACACTGAACCTGCGAGCAGACAGAAGCCGATGAACTGAGGCTGCTCTGTCTGAGAACGCAGCCTCCTGGTTGGCTGAGCTGCTGCCTGCTTCTGTCAACTTTTCCAGGAAGGAATTTAAACCCATGTACCAATATATAATTAGTGTTGACTGCAGCAGCTTTTGGTGTGTGTCCATCCCTTCACGAGTGCTGTCAATCTCAAGCAATTAGATGAGTTAACAAACAGGTTACTGTCACTGCAGCTTCAATCTGTCATCACCTTGTTTCCATAAACTCGCTTATCTTAGTTTTCTTTTGGCTACTTAATGTCTTGTAGGTTTAGTTGAGCTGAATTTAGTTAAACTTTAGTTTAACCTTCAACATCAAAGTTCATTCTTGACCTTGGACACAGGCAGTTTGGACAAGAAGCTGTTAACTCAAGGTCCACTTACAGCAACCATGATGAGTAAAAAAGAATCAATCATTAACAATCAAACTGAGTTCACAGACGACAGTTTCCTGAAGAGTTCCTGAGTCCAGGTATTAATCTTTTTATCCAATCCCTCGCTCCATCCTCACTGTGAACCACTGAGCCTTTCAATCATGACACTATCACCTGTTACCAATCAACCTGTTTACCTGTGGAATGATCCAAACAGGTGTTTTTGGAGCGTCCCACATCTTTCCCAGTCTTTAGTTGCTCCTGTCACAACTTGTTTGAAACGTGTTGCTGCATCAGATTCAGAATCATCAGATATTTACAAAAATCACTGAAGCTGATGAGGTCAGAGAGTAAATATATTGACTTTGTGCTGTTTTCAGGTGAGTTTATATCAAAAAGGATGAATAAGTTGTCACACTCTGTTTGGCATCCAAACCTTTCTGGAATGAGGGTTTGAACTTTTTGCAGAGCTGCTGACGGCATCTTGTTGTCCTTGGACTTTAACTTGAACTCTGTGTACAGTTCGTCTCTGTTCAGTCTCTTTACAGTGATAAGAGAAAAGCGCTTTAAACAGCAGTTAATATAAAGCAATGAACAATATAATAACAAATGTAGGCTGGTGGTAACTGAACCCGACACATCACAGGAACGTTGACTGCACAGAAACAGTACAGGAAGGCAGTCCTGCTGCAGGAGGCTCGCTTCACGCCTGCACTGAGCAGGAACATTACAGAACTCTGATAGAACCATAAGATCACAGGTGCTCATTAAAGACACGCTGTAGGAACACAGCGGTCATTACAGCGCTGTCTATCAGCACATGACAGCAGAGGAACATAAGAGGAGCCTACGGGCACCTTCCTGCGGCAGCCTGTGGATCGATCCCGGGCCGCCTGAGGTCTCACCTGTCCGCCGCCGCTCGGTCCCTGTGTCCCCGCTGAGGAGCGACGAGCCTGCTGCTCCCTCGGAGGTGAGACAGTTTCGGGGCAGTCTGGATCCGTCTGTCGCGTCTTTCTGTGAAGTCCGTGAATGTTACTTATTCGCCAGCGGGTCTCCCGGTCTCCCCCGGCAGGGGCGGAGCTTAGAGAGAGAGAGAGAGAGAGAGAGAGAGAGAGAGAGAGAGAGAGAGAGAGAGAGTGTGATCAACAGGTTAATGATTGGAACACACTGATGATTCATTCAGTTTGACCTCATTCACAGGATAAAGTGTCATGTGTTAATGTTAATTTCATGTATTTGCATTTGAAGTTAATGTGATTGTGGAACATTGTTTTGCGAACAGATTATATCTTATTGTATCAGATTATATCTTGGAGCGGAAGTTTAAAACAAGATGGAAGCGACTTTAAGTATAATTTTGAGGGCACTTCAGTGAAGGCCTGCATGATGTGCACACTCACTCTGCAGAGTCCAAAAGGTGCTGAAGGTGATACTTTTTCGTATTTGTATACATCTACTATCACTAATCTTAAACAGAGTCAGGTTCCACATGATCTTAACCCCCCAGCACCTGAACATAAACATTTAGGGTTTTATGCCTTTAGATGTTCCACTTCGCAGGTCTAGATCTTCTGCTGGTAGCACCACAATGATCCAATCTTTGACAGACAGGGGCTCTTTATTCCTGCTTTCATAAGACTTAAACCTGGACTAAAGAGTCTGTGGTTGAGTAAAGAGGTCTCACTCTGACAGCAGTGTCATTCATCAAGGTTTTATGGTGATTTGGCTCCCTCTGCTGGCTGCAGTGCTACTGTGCCGTTTATTTCCTCATCTGTGGAAGGTTTCCAAATATTACTGCTACCGTTTATCACAGGGGGATGTCTGTCATGACAGGTCCATGATTAAATACACATAACATGCACAGTTTTTCATACCTAGAGCTGATATTCAAGTGTTAGAGGAGCACAGGAGACAAACTAACCACATAAATACTGTATGTACTCATGAAGAGGTTGTAGGAGTCTTTTAGGAGCTTGTAGGCATCCTGAAGGGGTTGCATGGGTCATTAAAGAGGGTGTACAGGTCCTTGAGGAAACTGCAGCGGTCACTGGGGTCATTGAAGGGGTTGTACGTGTCTTTGAGACGTCTGTAGGACCAGCTGAACGGGTTGTAGAATAGTTTTGTAGTCCTTTAGGAGGCTGTAGTGATCACTGAAGGGGTAATAGTGGTCTTTATTGACATTGTAGGGGTCAATAAAGAGACTGAAGGGGTCCTAGCAGAGGATGTAGCGATCCTTGATGAGGCTCTAAGGGTCTTTGAAATGGTTGTAGGGGTCCCGGAGGAGATTGTGGGATCACTGAAGATTGTCAGGTATTTGTGGAGGATGCAATAGCTATTAAGGAGACGAGTCCCTGAAAAGATGGTAGGGTTCCTTGAGATTACACAGGTCCTTGACAAGCCCTTAAGGAACCTTGGAAAGGTTTATATTCCCTTGAAAAGATTGTAAACATCCTTGAACAGATTCTAACAGTCCTTGAGGAGGTTGCGAGGTCATGGGTGCTTGAGGCAGTTCCAGATTTCTTTTAGCAGGACCTAGTTCCAGCTAGGCGTCCTTTAAGAGGCTGTAGATTGTGGAGGATTAACCTTCAGTGGTAGAAGGTTCTAGAAACGCTCAGAAAACAAAAACTTCAACTCATAAATCCTCAGAAAAATATTTTGAACGGGTTGTAGCTTGTTCACGGTCACAGTTTGATGTCTGTTGGTGCAAATCTTGTACCATCGTCTGTTAGTATGAAACTGCGGAACATTAACATTCTGTATACGAACTGCAGGAACCGTTCCCGCCCTGCGTTATTGAAAACATGTTCGGACACAAGAAGAACGAGCTGAGCTGTTCAGGCTAAGTGTCTTTTTGTGGTTCTTTCACTTGAATCAAAGTTGTAATTAATATTCTGGCATTTCCTCCGCTCGGTGTCAGGTGTAGTTTTCTGCTTTTTCAGCTTATGCTCGCAGTAAAGTGAACCGACAGAACCCAAAGTGTTTTTAATCCTCCGTCTTGCACGCTGAGGTAATAATGTGGGAGTAATTGTGGCTCGGGGGGGTGCCCGGCTGATTGACAGCTCATTTAAACAGACACAATGAGGGGGATGAGAGGCGAGGTTCAGAAACAGGGAGATAATGAAGCTGGAGGGATGAGCGACAGGTACAACATCGCTGATACACTCCTCTGTCTTTGTGTAATTGAAACTTCATTTAGTGAAACGCGGTGATGCTGATTCACCCACTTTCTCTGAAACCAAAGACTAAAGAAAAAAGCTTTAATTTACCAGAGTCTCTTCAAACTTGAGATCATTGATCAGACAGACACAGATACAAGTGGAATATATGGAGAGGAGTACCTGTCACAGGGTCCAGTGGTCCTTGAGGAGGTTTCAGGAAAGGTTGTGGAGGGCACTGAAGAGGTTTTATGGGATTGCAGGTCTTGTAACAGCCTTGAGGAGGTTGTACAATTATTCATCTTCTCTGCACCATGAATGTTTGTGCAAAATGTCAAGGGAATCCGTCCAATCCTTTTCACTCAAAGCCTCGCCTAAGAGAGACGTGACAGGAACCGTCAGGGGGTCACCAAAGTCAGTAGGATTCATCCTCTGGGGACCATGAATGTAGTACAGTCAAGCCCTGAAAGAAGAGTTGGGAAAACCGGATTACTTAAAAGAACCAGTAAATTAAATAGTGCTGGCCCCTGCGTCCGTCAGCCTGGCGGCCACATGTCCTGGAGGTCGGCCAATCAGCACTGGACCTGGCACCCGTCAGTCTCCACACAGATCCTCACAAAGAAAAAAAGAGCTCTCACTCTCCACCACAAACAGGTCAGTTACACAACAGCTCAAAACACACTGCAGATGTGGGTGCAGCTGTAACAGCGGTAAACACGGAGAACGCCACAGCAGCGCCGCACAGCACCTTGACGACGGACGTTCACTGATGTGGTAATTTCATCAACAGGGGTGGTGAGGCTTCATTCTTCAGATTGCTCTCTGCAAAGCCACACCAAAATAACAGCCTGTTATTTTATCACCGATGCGTGTCTGTGTTGGCTGCGACGAAGCAGCTGCACAGTTCAAACGCTTTTTATCTGCCTGCCAAACCTTGTGAAACAGGTAGAGGTGTGTATTCCTGTTTCAATACGAGGAAGCGAAGCAGGAACGGAGTAAACAAACATACACAAATAATGAAACGATGACAAACAAACAGAGTTTCTGTTTCTACGCTGACACCAAACCGCGAGAACGATCCACTGCAAGTAAAAGTTCATAAAAACCCCAGTCAAGTAAAAGCATGTAAGTATTATTAAAGTACACAAAGTAAAAGTGTTGGTGTGGCAGTAAATTGTTCCTGTCAGTGTTTTTCTATCATCTCTGATGTTTGTGGATTAATATTCCTGCTGCTTTAATGTGGATGCTGCATTTTACTGCTGTAGATGTTTCAGGTTGAGCTCATTTGAACTACTTTACATACTGTTGGCTGGTTTAATCTACAGCGATGCATCATATTCTAGAAGATCATCATGTGTTTGTCGTGTCCTCTCTTCTCTTGGCTGAGCTGGATTTTTAAATTGTTTGTTTCTTAAGTAGCAATTTTGCATATACTTAGTTTTCACCTAGGGATGTGGCGGAGTACATGTGAAAGTATTTATAGGCTTAAACAGATCCAAGAACAGTTAAAAAGCCTCTTGAAGGTATGTTGGCTCAGAGCTGGTTAGACTGTAGCTTTGGGTTTGCGGTTGGAGGCTTGTTTGATTTGTTTCTTGCTAAACAGGAAGTGCGTCCAGTTGGTTCAATCACATTTTATTAAATCTCAATTCAGGTTCGAATTTATTGAATCTGAATTCTTTCAAAACATTTATTGAATCAGTTTGGATTCAGTTTCTCAACATCTGCAACAAAAGTGAAAAACAAACTTAAAGATTAGTAGAAAGACAGAGAAACAGGAAGAGAGAGAGAGACAACCAGAGAGACAGACAGACAGACAACCAGAGAGAGACAGACAGCCAGAGAGACAGACAGACAGACAACCAGAGAGAGAGAGAGACAACCAGAGAGAGAGACAGACAGCCAGAGAGACAGACAGCCAGAGAGAGAGACAGACGACCAGAGAGACAACCAGAGAGAGACAGACAGCCAGAGAGAGAGACAGACAGACGACCAGAGAGAGAGACAGACAGAGAGACAGACAGACAACCAGAGAGAGACAGACAGACAACCAGAGAGAGAGAGACAGACAGCCAGAGACAGACAGACGACCAGAGAGAGAGACAGCCAGAGAGAGAGACAGAGAGAGAGACAGACAGACAACCAGAGACAGACAGAGAGAGAGACAACCAGAGAGAGAGAGACAGACGACCAGAGACAACCAGAGAGAGAGACAGACAGACCACCAGAGAGACAGACAGATGACCAGAGAGACAGACAGACAGACAACCGAGAGAGAGTGAGACAGACGACCAGAGAGACAGACAGACAACCAGAGAGAGAGAGAGACAGTCAGAGAGAGAGACAGACAGCCAGAGAGACAACCAGAGAGAGAGCCAGAGAGCCAGAGAGAGAGACAGACAGAGAAACAGGCAAAGAGAGAGAGAGAGAGACAGACAGCCAGAGAGAGAGAGACAGACAGACAATCAGAGACAGACAAACAGAAGACCAGAGAGAGAGACAGCCAGAGAGACAGACAGACGACCAGAGAGAGGTACAGCCAGCCAGAGGTAGACAGCCAGAGAAACAGGCAGAGAGAGACAGAAAACCAGAGAGAGAGACAGCCAGTCAGAGGTAGACAGACAGAGAAATAGACACAGAGAAATAGACACACAGAGAGAGACACCCAGAGAGACAGACACAGAGAGAGAGACAGACAGACAACCAGAGAGAGAGACAGACAACCAGAGAGAGATGCAGCCAACCAGACTGCCAGAGAGACAACCAGAGACATATACATTCATATAGACAGACAGAGAGACAGACAGAGAGACAGGGAGACAGCCAGACCTCCACAGAATGTTAATCTGTTTGAGATAAGACTCTCTAAGTCTTGGAGCTTCGGAGGAAATCTGAAATCCAGACCATCATATTTCCATAATCTGCCTCATATCTTAACAAACCAGCCCCGACACACTCATCTCCGCTCCCATCATGCACCTGGCCTCTGACACATTACCATAAACCGTCCAGCCTGCACAGACGTTCAGCCGTCGTGTTGGAAGGATGCAGAGTGCAGCTGCTGTCGCACTGATATGTTTCTTGAACTGAAGCGGTTGAGAATCTCATTGGAAAAGTTTGAAAAAAGCTAGAAACTGTAACCCATCATCAGCTCACAACCACTGAAGCATCTGCTAACCCCTCCCCCAAACAGTGACTGTCCAATCGTAGCTTAGCAGCTGAGCACTGAAGGTCAAAACTGCAGCATCACTTGTAGCATAAACAGCTGACAGCTCAACTCTTCTGTATGACAGCAGCCACAGCTGGATGACTATAGTTCTGTGAACATCAGCCAACAGACCAGGAACATTTTAAGGCCTTTAAACCTCACCCGCTCATCATGTCGTGTCCTTTGGGTCCACATCTTGTATCGGTGCGCTGCTCAGTGCCTCCCAGTGATTTAGGCCTCCTGCCTAATGCATTCTGCTTCTTCCCGTGAGCCATCAATTGTCTTCCCTCTGCAGCCCAGCGCCTCCTCAGCACTATTCTGTGGCTGACCGGCACCATCCAGCATCTTCCCAGGACGGGATTATATATTGTCACAGTTCAGCGGTTCACCAGCAAGTTCTCTGTTTGCATCCCCGCTGGCCACCCTTCACCCTCGAGACTTTTAGAAACCCGAGAAACTGGTTAGACCGAATAAAAATGAGAAATAGATGTGTCAGAATAGATTCCACCTTAAAGGGAAACTCCAGTATTTTTCATTCGTGCTACCGTCAGGCTCAGATTGTTATCAGAGTTTCACATCACTATGGAAAGAAACCTGCAGAGGAAGTCTCTCTTTCTCAAGGGAAGTCTTGTTCTGAAGTCTTGAGAGAGTTGACTTCTTTCTTATTTGCTTGAAAAAAACAGCCAAATATTCATGACATTAAAAACTACAGTTTTTGTACTCCAACACAACAAACTCTTCCCAGCAGAAAATGCCATGGGGGGGTCACTGGAATAACAGAGCTGCAGTTGGCCATATGTGATTTCTTTAAAAACTGGATGAGAGGAGGTTCAGGTAAAGTTTGTTTGAAAAGTCTGCATAAAAGCATAAATTCTGTTTTGTATATCTGTTCACTCAAAACACTCAGAGCAACCACCTATCAACATGTAGCAATCAATTACTGACACCCTAGTGACCCCTGACAACACCCTAGCAACATCTATGATAAATATAGCAGAGACTATCTACCAAAACCCAATGACACTACTACAACCGCCGAACAATGAGCGCCTTGCAGCTCCAGGTAGGAAACACAGGTTTTTTTTTTGATTGACAGGGGAGATGATCAGAGGGGGTGTAGCTTCATCGTGAAGGAGCACAGAAGGTCAAAGTAAAGAAGAGCTGCAGCATCTACGTCATAAAAGGAGACCAGACCCTCCTCATGATCCACAAACACTCTCAGGATGATAATCCACAGAGAGAGGGACAGGAGGGTTTCATTCCCCCCTTCCTGTTGACTGACTCTTTGGCCAAAACTCCATCCGGTCTTTCCTTGAACATCACCTGGACAAGAGAAACCCTGCTTTCCCAAGGCTCAAACCGTTTTGAGTTGTCTGGGAGTTTGTTCCATCCATCACCACAGTGGACTCTGTATCTGTCAGCTGATCCACAGCTCTGACCACAGCTGTCCTCGTCAGTCCTCCACATAACACTGGACGAACGCTGACGTCTATCCGGTCTCTGGTGAGTGGAGCGGGGTTCAGGGTCGGGACGCTCTGGAGGAAGTGGAGGTGGTCTTTTGAGCGTGAGAGCTGCTCCACCTCAGCCCGTCTCCTCACCAGCTCAGAGATTTCCTGATCCAGCTGGATGAAACTTTTAGCCTGTTTTTCTGTTGTTTTCTGCGTCTCTTCAATCATCCCAATGAGCTCCGCCTGGGCTCTTTCCAAAGCGTTGAAGATCTGAACGCCAACTGCCACCGCTCTGTCTGCAGCCTCCCTGCTGAACTTCAGAGAGCGTTTGATCTGAGTTTTCAGTCGTCTCTCCAGCATCTCCTGCTGAATTCTGGCCTCTGTTTTCCTCAGGTCGGTCTTCTTTACTTCATATTCCTCCTTCAGAGGAACAATGTAGTGAAATCTGTGATTGGAGTCAGCGCAGGACCGACATTTGGACTTCTGTTCATCGTTGCAGTAGAGCTCCAGAGGTCGGCCATGCTTGTTCTCTACAGCAGCAAACAGCTGATCAGTTCTCAGGCTGGACACGGTTTGATGAAGGTTAGATGCACAGTTAATTTAAACACAAGATACTTGTGCTCAAAAAGAGGATTCATTCTCAGTGAAGAACCTTGGAGCTCTAATCTGCCTCTATACATGCCAAAGAGCAGTGATTCCTAACACGTCTCTGGGGGTCATCAGGTGGAAACCTCCCTTCAACAGTGTTTTGCCTACTTAGTCCCACTACACCTCCAGGAGGCTAGGCGGTGAACTCCGGCGTCCCAGAGTCACCCCCCCTAGTGCCAGTTCACACTGCTCCTACACAATCCAAAAAGGACTGCCACGTTCAACTGACCCAGGCCTGTTTAGAAGATGCTCCAGGTAGTTGCCAGTACCGATGCTACCATTTAGCTAATGCTAATGCTAACCGCTAAGAAGAACAGAAGAAGACAATACAGCTAGATTCACCTATACTGTTAATGTTAACTGCTAGATGCCAATGCTAACTGCTAAGATACTATCATACTACCACCGCTTTAGCTATTGTTAGCTGCTACAATGCTACCACAGGCCTAGATGCCACATGTAACTGCCAAGTGCCGCACTACCTAGAACAGAAAAACAAGCCAACTCTGTACCTTACAACACAAACTCACCTGAACAGGCCACGTGGTCCCAAAGAGAGACTCTAGCTGGCCACACCCCCACCTTATCTACATTTCCTCTTCCTATTGGGAGAGAGAAGATGGGGCGGGGAAAGCAGAGCAGAGGAGAGGTGTCTAGATGATCAGACATGCTGGGGCTGATGCTAGCACCAGGCAGGATTTCAGGGCTGTCGGTTTAGCTCCAGCAGGAACATCGTCAGAAACCAATGGCAACGTTAATGACTTTCCTTCCAGCTGACTGTCTGAACTGAACAGACATCTCAGAAATTAAAGCATTGACCCCAAGCTTATATTTTCTATCAACGCGCTCTTCACACTTTGGACACAGGCACTGGGAACAGGTTTTGCAGAAATTGTGTCCACACGGTAACGTGACTGGATCAGTGACACTGAGTCCAGTTCATGACACCACTCTGCATCAAACTGAAGCCAGAAAAAACAGAGTCACACTTTACAGCGACTGTGTGATTTTTCCAGAAACCTATTGGACAGTGGTATAATCAGTGGTGGAAAGTAGCTAAGTACATTTACTCTTTAGGGTACTTAAAGATAGGTACATTTTCTGCCACTTTCTACTTCTAACAGTTCAGAGGCAAATGTTGCTCCTTTTACTCCACCACAATTATTTAATAACTTCACTTATCATCTACTTTGCAGATTCAATTTGAAAACATAAATTATATTATAGATTAAGATAAACCTTTATTGATCCCAGAGGAGAAACTGAAAAACTACTGAGCAGATAAACTACTGAAAGTCATGAAGTGATGAACATTAATGCATCAATAACTCTAATCCAACAATATCCATTATTCTGAAATATGACATTATACATAATTAATAGTACATTTTGATGCTTTACCTAAGTACTTTTTCCACCTCTGGTTATAATCACCAGTGTATTCACCACATAGAGCATTTAACGTGATGTGTTTTTCATGTTATTGACAGGCGTCATTATTCTGAGACGTAGCTGTTAAAACCTGTCGTGCACAGAGATCAGCAGCTGTCGTCTCTTACAGTCCTGAATGCTTCTACAGTGAAAACAATAAAGCATCTACACTTCTCAAACCTGTAACGCAACATAATGCACTTCTTCTCTGTACAAACTAAACAAAAGTTTAATAATAATGTATGTTTTTGATGCCTTTCAAATGGACATTGGTGAGTGTTTTTTTCCTCCTAATATACCAATAAAACACAGTAACTGTGCTGACCTGTGTGTGCTACAGACTGTGCTGTGCTGGTGGTGATGAAAGAAGTTTAACTGATCCGAGAGCAGCTCTGCTGTCAGTCTGAGCTTCTGACTCCTCTGAACAGTCAGGCTGAAAAACAGGTTGCTGCCAAACTCACCTCTCAGACGTTTCACCTGCGAAGCCTAAAAAAAGAAGATCAAACTGCTCACAGTCACTCCTGCTCAGTCTGAGCAGTGACGGACGTCAGTTCAAAATGTTTCACAGCTTTGAAGAGCGGATTCGATAACTCATTCATTCATTCATTCATTCACAGACGGAGCCGGAGTGTGTGATCAGTGATCAACACCTCAGCGAAACCGTTCAGGTGTGTTTCTATTCTATTCTAGCACCTTCATTTAACCCTTTGTAGCATTAAGCAGCATTTGATACATGGTTTATAACACCTGTGAGTCCTCAATAAGAGGAGGCAGGTGTTGAAATGAATGTGATAATACAGAAAAACTCAGCGGTGATAATATAAAATGTGCCTTCACGGGAGAAGCTGGAATTATTGACGATTACTGTGCATTAAATCTCCTACTGTGCAAAATTCACTCACACGCACAATTTTGCCAATCAGCAAATATTAGCATTATGCCTGCTTAACATCATCATATTAGCATTGTAATTGTGAGCGTGTTAGCATGTTTATATTAGCACATGCTAGCTCACAGCCTCACAGAGATGCTAGCACGGCTGCGACTCTTCATTTTAAGTGTCTACAAAGCTGCACCTCTGCAGACGTGAACCGTGCAGCGAGCTAACGCGAGTCATTCCCCCTCACATGCAGCTGCCATGCAGCCTGTCAGACGCGTCGACGGCCCTCTGCATCGTCAGCAGGCTTTCCGCTGCAGCTCTTCACATTAATGCTGCATGAAGCTGAAGTCTGTTTAAGCAGATTCTCTCGGCTCTGATGGCGAGTGGCGTTTTTGCAGCCGCCAGCAGCTTCAGTCTGTCGTCTCTGCTCGCGTCTCCGTCTGCTGCTCACTGTGCTGTTTGCTTTGCACTGAACAGTCCAGCCTGAGCGACATCTGGGTGAACTTCTTTTTTTACATCTTTTTTTGGTGCTCTCAGTCGTCAGTTTTAATGATCTCCGCCACAAACTGCAAAAATGAAGTTTGCTTTGGAGAGAGATGCCAGGACTGATGTGTTTTTGTGAACCCTTCAACGTGCCGTGCAGCTGAACACCATCACGCCTCGAACGAAGGAAGATTCATGAAGGTTCATACTCCAGCACGGTCCCCAGAGGATGAACCCTGATTTTAATGACTCCACCTTTCCTCTAGCACCACCCTCAGGACAAACCTTTCATTTTTAGCTCCACTGCTGCTGATATTTGATCCAGTTAATATATTGCTGGTTCCCCCTGAAACTCTTTCTTGGGGCCACAGGCAGGACTTCATTTTCATGTGCCCAATCATCTGTAGCATAAACCTGCTTTAACGATGAGCTGCATCTAAACATACAGCAGATATGAGGCAGCATGTGAATAAGCAGCCAAGCTGATGTAGCAGTCAGGCCTCTTGTCTTGTGTTATGTGACGGATGAAGCATGTTTGGCTGCAGCCAGAATAAGTTTGGTCTCCCGCAGCTTTGACTGTAACAAAGCACCGGAGAAATAACTGATCCAACTGCTGGTTGGGAAGCAAAACCATCAGGATTTCTTCTGAAGCCACGTGAGTCATGAAACAACCGAGCTAAACGCACCAGAATCATATCAACAAACCACTCACCCACAGCAGAGTCACGGTCATGGTCACAGACGTCAAAACTGGAGGTCAGTCTAATATTTAAAACACAAAGAACATATATATATATATATATATATATATTTTACCAACAATACTGACTTTTAAAAGAGTCTGAGCAGAGCTTCTCACAGTCCGACCCACCACAGTGATACCGCTCAACTGGCTTTTCTGACAGCACACACTTTGACTTGCCATGGCAGGAAAAGCTCAGGTGTTCGTCATTTTCTTAGTCACACCTGTGAAATGTCCTCAGTGGAAAGCTCCCAGTCTGCCAGGGCACCACCAGAGGGCAGTCATGCTACATGCAGACCAGTTCCAGCGAGAACTGATCAGACCTTATAAACAAGAGCAGAACTGAAATAAATCTTGGAACGACAGTGGACTCTTTAACTCTGCTCAGAGACGTCATCAGAAAGCAAACTCGGTGAGAAAAAGCTCATAATTACATCAGTAAATGTCATTTCTTCTCTTAGCTGCACACAAACACTTAGAACAAACAATAGGAACATGCAGGAACGTGGCAGCGCACTGTTCTCTCACCTGGTAATCACGGTTTAGCAGAAAGTGCAGCAGCTCTGAATAAATGGCTAAAAGGTGTTAAATAACCTTTTTAACGACGGAACATTTACTCCAGTACTTAACTCAAGTACACGCTTCAGGTACTTGTACTTTTTCTTTTTCTGCTACTTTATATTTCTACATGTATGTTTAATACAAAACATAAGAGTTTATAGAACATTTTTGTTATAAAGGAAACAAAACAAGTTAGTCTATTAATCAATTAGATGATTGACAGAAAATTAATTCTGATGATGGGTTGAGTGATTTTTGCTATAAAATCATTTGATGTTTGATCTGCTGCTTTTCCTCTGAATGATCTGAATGATCTGAATGTGTTTGTAATAATGTGGAGCTTTGGACTAAACAAACACTGTGAAGGCGTCACTTTGGCCTCATCGTCACCACATTTCTCACTATTTTCACAATGTTTCCAAACCGAACGATCGATCGATTAATGGAGGAAATAATCAGCAGATTGATCCAGAATGAAAAGAATCATTAGTTCAAATGAAGCTCAACCAGCTCCAACAGTAAAATCCTGCTTTGACATGAACGACTGAGTCACAGTAATCTGATGAGATCAGATAGAACAGGAGAACAGTAGAACAGTAGAACAGGAGAACAAGAGAACAGTAGAACAGGAGAACAAGAGAACAGTAGAACAGTAGAACAGGAGAACAGGAGAACAGTAGAACAGGAGAACAGGAGAACAGCCACTTGCTTCGCAGTACTTTTTGGTGGTTTGTGGTGCGCTGCAGTATTTCACAGCCAATCAGCTGAGGAGGGAGAGAGAAGTGAGTTAAATTGAAATGTTCAGAGCAAATTGGTTGTTTCCTCCAGAGAAGAAGAGAAAACACTAGAAGAAGACAGAGTGTGTGTGTGTGTGTGTGTGTGTGTGTGTGTGTGCATGTGTGTGTGTGTAATAATTATATCGGCGGTCAGAACTGATGGATGATTAAGGTTTCTATCTGCAGCTCGAGGCGCCCATTAATCCCACATCACTGTGTGTCAGTCTGAGCCTGTATGTAGCAATTATTGTAGTATCATAACTGTGCGTGTGTGTGTGTGCGTGTGTGTGCGCGCGTGTGTGTGCAGGATTTACCAGATGTAGCAGATATGAAACTAGCTTCGCTGTAGCAGCAGTCAACAGTATTTGGCTCCACTGAGAATTGTGATTGGCTGCAGGAAGTGAAATCATCATTTTCGCCTTAGCATCCTAAATAAAGAGAGTAGTTATGTGTAGCTGCTGCAACAAGCCTTTATTTTAACCTTTAACCCCTCAGAGCTAACCTTGGACCTTGGACACCTCAGGCAGGACATTGTTTAATGAATGCCTCACACTCTTTGTATTCAGTACTATGACTCTGCACACTGATCAGGCGCGGAAATCCGAAGCTTGACAGACCTGCAGATGATCAATAGCACTACAAAATACAATATATAAACATAAATTATGATGTATTATGATGGATTAGGCTGCCTGGCGGTATATAGAGTAGTTGTAATTAGCTCCATCTTTACCAGCTGCTACATCACGGATGTTCACACATAAATGCATCACTAATTATAAATGGATGCTTTAAGTATATTTTGATTCTAATATTCGTGTTCTGTAATTTTAGATTTTGAATGCAGGACTTTTACTTGTCACTGAGTATTTTTGCACTTTTACTTGAGTAAAAGATCTGAGTACGTCTTCCACCACTGCCTGTTTAACCACGTCACAGGAAGTTCCAGAGGTCAAAGTGATCACATCATAACCAGCTATTATCTTTGTTTGAATTAAACCAGGTTTCAAATCTCTCGTCACCGTGCAGCGGGCAGAGTATCCGGATGGTCGGAGGAGTGTGGAAGGACTCAGAGTGGCACTGAGTCCTGCTGAACGACCTTCAGGGACGAGTGTTCGTCTTTCAGAGGAACCACCGAGACGTGGCCGTATCGCTCGGGCATGAGAGGCACAAACTGTGTGTGTCTGTTCATTTCATTAATTCAGGTGCTTGTACAAGTACGAAAAATAGATCAAAATGAGCCGAACATCAACCAGCTCCAACAGTAAAGTCCTGCTTTTACATGAACGACGAGTCACAGATGTGGACAGATGTGCTACGCCCTGCATGAGAGATGCTGTTCAGGATCAGAGCAGCACCGAGGACGCTGAGGACTCTCCTCGGACACATTATTGGCACCACTGTACAGGCGATTTTACAGACACAGTAAAACTCTGCTGACTGCTGGGAGTCTAATAGATATAACAAGTTAGAGGAAGGAGAAGAAAGTGTTTTATGGCTGTACCTTCCCATCATCTGGAAATATTCTCAGCGTTTTTGCATCATTTTAGACAAACGTCTGCAAAATGTAACCTAAATATTTGTTATCTGTGGAAACTTCAGGATGTCTGCTGCAATTTTAAATAAAGTTCTGTGGGTTTGAACAATGAGTCTTTCATATTTGGTGTTGATAGTGATTTTGTTGATTATCAGTTTATATACATTAGATTTTATACAGTAGGTTTGAGCTTATTTTAAGCTCATTTATATCAAATATTTGATGTATTTCAGCCTGTGTTTGTGCACTCTGTGTTTCACCTGGTCAGACTTGAAGAAATAGTTCAGAGGAGGGTCTGCTGCCAGTGGTTGAGGCCTCCAACTAATTGATTAGTCCTGTGCAAGTTAGCGTCTCATTGATTTGTGGTCACTTTCATTTTTATAATCCGTGTTCAGCTGTTGATCACATGTTGAACAGCAGTTAACAGCTGTGAAATCTGCAGTGTGATGGCAGAGAGGGTGAGGAGCAACAAAAGGTGCTGGTACTCGATGTAAATGAGCTGCAATGTGTCTTTACGCTTATAACACATGCAGGAAGTGGGCTGAGGAAGTGTGAAGTACGCGAGAACAGATGCTCTGAAACAATGTTGTGCTGAGGCTTGATCACATCCAGGAGATAATGTCAGTAAATTCAGGTAAAATAAAGACTTTGCTTCTCCTGTGCGAATGGGGGGCGATTCTACATCACGGGGTCGCCTGGTGGCTCCAGTCCTCTGCAGCTCAGGCTTTAGTGACACAATGTGGGAAAAATACGAACAAGTCCTCAGAGTTAAATGTCAGGATGTGTAGCTGCTCCACGGACCCCAGAACGACCCACTGAAGCATTTTCTGATCTGAAGCTCCTGCAGGCACCGTCATCAAAAGCTGTCACAAATCACTGCTGAAGAATAAATCAGTTTCAGGTCACGCTGCTCTGGTTACAGTTTGGTAGATTTAGGCACAGAAACAGATCCTGGTTTGGGTTGAAGTACGACTCCTTTAAGGTGAGGGGACGTTCCTTGTGTGGTGACATGTCCCCCGCTGAAGACAAGATGTTGAGGCCAGAAATTTTCCATCTAAGACGACAGATTCTATGTTTGTTCACCGAGGACGAGAAAAACATCCACACCGTCCCTTTTGCATCCAAATAAAAGGTTCATCCCCTCCTTCCTCAGGTCCTCAGCTGACCCCCCAGCTGGTTTGAGGATCCTCTGCTGCAGCTGGTCTCAGACAGGAGGGAACAGAATGGACGGTGATGTGGACACTTGTACTGAGGGTTTTGTGTTGTTATTCATGAACTCTGAAACACTTAAAATGAGAATAAACTGATGTTTGCAGCTGCTTGTTCGGGACTGATCCGTCCTCTGGACCAACATGTGGACAGAAACTCAGCCGCTCTGAGGGGGCGTCCCTAATACTGATGGTGGACACCCGTTTAATGCAGCTCGATTTCAGCAGGAGAAACCCGATTATTTGGCTGTGTAAACCTTTAACCGGGTTTAAAAAGGCTTTATGAAGTGCGTGAAAGCCTCGTGCACGTTCACTTTGCTGCCGAATCCCCAGATTCACACACACACATTCAGCCTGTGCTGGTAATCCAAACTACAGAGAGCTGCTGGTGTGTGTTTGCTCTCTTATCTGTGTCTGTGTGTGTTTTCCACTGAGTCTCAGTGTGTGTTAGAGTGTGTGGCTGCAGGGTAAATAGCGTCTGATTTGTACTGTGACTCCGCAGCCTTCAAATCTATTTTCTCTCAATGTCACAGACTGCGTGTGTGTGTGTGTGTGTGTGTGTGTGTTCAGGGTTTCATGTCAGGTTATAATCCTGTCAGGCTCAGAAACCTGAACTGACATGAACAAGAGAGAGAGGAATAAACGACAGACTCTCGCTCTGAGGTAACCATGGCAACAGACTCCGTCACCACCGCTGCAGGTTGGACACCGGCTGCCGCTGTGCCCTTGAGCAAAAGAGTCTCAAAGGGTGAGAAGCACTTAACAGCTTTATTAAAAACAGAAAAAAGAAGAAGAGAGTCTTTCATCAAAGCTCTGAAACTAATCATCAAACTAAACACGAAAAGTATCAAACTAAAGATGCAAAACGTGAAAAAATATCAAACTAAACACAAAAATATCAAACTTAAGACGCAAAAAGAGACAAAATATCAAACTAAACACAAAAAGTATCAAACTAAAGATGCAAAAAGTGACAAAATATTAAGATAAAGATGCAAAAAGTGACAAAATATCAAACTAAAACAGGAAAAATATCAAACTAAAGTTTCAAAAAGTGAAAAAATATTAAGCTAAAGATTCTAAAAGTGAAAAAATATCAAACTAAAGATGCAAAAAGTGAAAAAATATTAAGCTAAAGATTCTAAAAGTGAAAAAATATCAAACTAAAGATGCAAAAAGTGAAAAAATATTAAGCTAAAGATTCAAAAAGTGAAAAAAAATATGAAACGAAACAAAAAAATCAAACTAAAGATGCAAAAAGTGAAAAAATATCAAACTAAACACAAAAAATATCAAACTAAAGATGCAAAAAGTGACAAAATATTAAGATAAAGATGCAAAAAGTGACAAAATATTAAGATAAAGATGCAAAAAGAGACAAAATATCAAACTAAAACAGGAAAAATATCAAACTAAAGTTTCAAAAAGTGAAAAAATATTAAGCTAAAGATTCTAAAAGTGAAAAAATATCAAACTAAAGATGCAAAAAGTGAAAAAATATTAAGCTAAAGATTCAAAAAGTGAAAAAAATATGAAACGAGACAAAAAAATCAAACTAAAGATGCAAAAAGTGAAAAAATATCAAATTAAACATGAAAGCTGACAAAATTGACAAAAACTGACAAACAGCTGACAAAAACTTTGACAAAACGTCAAAGCAAGGACCATAAAACCCAAAGAAATATGGTGAAATATGGTGAAACGGAGAAAGACAGAAAATCTGACCAGAAGTGATCAGAGTGACGGACAAAAGCAACAAATAAGAGTCAAGTCAGAAACTTCTCTCGTCTCTGTGTCTCTAATGAGGACTTTCAGTCTTATGTTGTGATAAAAGGTTTGTGAGACGGAATATGAAACCTTCTATTCTCCTGCTGTCACACTGCAGTAGGCCTGTGTGTGTGTGTGTGTGTGTGTGTGTGTGTGTGTGTGTGTGTGTGTGTGCGTGTGTGTGTGTGACAGATATTACCATATCA
This sequence comes from Chelmon rostratus, assembly GCF_017976325.1. Taxonomy (NCBI): domain Eukaryota; kingdom Metazoa; phylum Chordata; class Actinopteri; order Chaetodontiformes; family Chaetodontidae; genus Chelmon; species Chelmon rostratus. The sequence continues at coordinate 18,743,723 of NC_055679.1, forward strand.
ATGGTTTCCCTCTGATAGCTTCCTCCCACTTCTTCTCTGCCTTTCTGTTGGGACATAATTGTGGCTGATTATCAGAGGGGCACTGTTATCAACACACACACACACACACACACACACAGACACACACACACACACACACACACACACACACACACACACACACACACACAGGGGGATTGTGAATCAGAGCAGGTAAATGTTGAAGCAGCACAGAAACACGTCTGTGGAGGAGAGAACAAAATAAATCGCTTCACTGAACAGAGAAATGTGGAAAAAAGGAGAGAGAAGGTACAAAATGGTGAGACAGACAGACAGACAGACAGACAGAGAGGGAGAACGACAGACAGACAGAGAGAGAGAAAGAAAGACAGACAGACAGACGGACCGACAGACAGACAGAGAGACAGACAGATTGAAACCCATAATAACTGAATCTTGGGGCACTTGATGACAGTGGAAACATCATCACCTTTCAGGTTGATGAGTTGAACTTTCGTTGTGTTTGGGTTAATCTGAAGAAAGTCCAGTATTCTCTCTCTTTCAGCTCTGTTTTTAGTAACATCTGGCTGCAAACACCCGCTAACATCTGCCCACTAACACCCACTAACATCTGGCTGCTAACACCCGCTAACATCTGCCCACTAACACCCACTAACATCTGGCTGCTAACACCCGCTAACATCTAAACACTAACACCTGCTAACATCTGGCCACTAGCCACCGGTAACATCTTGCTGCTAACACCTGCTAACATCTGGCTGCTAACACCCGCTAACATCTGGCTGCTAACACCTGCTAACATCTGGACTCTAGCACCTGCCCACTACTGGCTACTAACACCCGCTAATATCTGGCTGCTAACACCCGCTAGCATCTGGCTGCTAACACCCCCTAACATCTGCCCACTAACACCCACTAACACCTGGACTCTGACACCTTGTAGCATCTGGCCACTAACACCTGCTAACATCTGGCCTCTACTGGACGGGTCAAACAAACCTTCACCAGCAGACTCGTGTTTGTGTCGCGTGTGAAGCCGAAAGTCAACAACGACCCGTTTTAAGCTACACGGCGTACTTCAGTTACATCACGTGTGGAACAGTCATCAAATCTAAAACTAAACAAGTCGTTTTCTTTCCTGAAACAAAGCAAACTGCGACTATTTCACAACACTAACCGCATGACAACGAAGGTTGAAGGTCCAGCACGATGAAGGTCTGCTTCACCTGTCGCAGGTACGACTGGGTATTTAGTTTGGTTAATTTTTGTCCTATAAAAGGCACCGAGCAGTTGAAATGTTTCTGACAGCAGCTCCTGTGAGAATAACAGCCTGAATCTCATCTTTTTAAAAACATTTTGTATTGTGTCCTTTAAAGTTTTGTATCATCTCTGAGGAGAGGAGTGTCAGCTTTGATCTGCCGAAGCTTTGACGGCGTCTCTCCGTCTCCGCCGCCGTGTACCACAGGTGTCTTTTCAAGCCGACGGCGACGCTTCAGAGGTGCAGCTGACCTGACGAATGTCGCCGGAGACGATGCGCAAAGGGTGGAGCGAGGATACGAACAAACAAAACAAAACACCCTGTTCAAGATCGTCCATTACTTTTAGAGATAACACAAATTTTCTTCTGCGTTTTTACGTCTTTCTTCTGTAATAAATAAGCGACTCTGCTGCTGCTGCGAGGCTGAAAGTCAACATGATGTAACTGCTGTCACATTACGCTCAGAGCAGAGGCTGCTTCTCCCTCTGTCACCATCTACACCGTCACCGTCACTCACTTTTTATTCTTGAATGATGATGAGAACGTCTCTAATCTACTAGCATTTAACGTTCAGCTCAATCACAACGACATTCAACAAACAGGACAAACAGATTAGGTCAACACCACAGGAAGCAGGTGAACCCTTGTGTTTTCCTGCAGTGACAGCAGATGGCGCTAAAACACCGAAATCACTGGGCCCAAACACACAAACGGTGCAATTCTGCAGAAATCAAACCGACGTCAGCTGAACTCAGACCTTCCTCCTGGTCTGAAACTGAAACTGGGTGCTCACCTGTGCGCAACCAGCACATAAAGGCTGACTGTCTTTGCTTCTGACGTGCTCTGCTGCCACAGTGAAGACTGGATTTATCAGCTCAGGCCTGATCAGAAGGCTCCCTGAACGTTGGAATTCCTGGTCCTGCGAGCGCTCCTTCTGAACCAGGACTCAGTCGACTCCTCCGTGACTCGTAGCGGTCACGGCCGAGCTCCAAGCTTTGTAAAGAAACTGCAGACACTCAGCTGCCGTGACGTTACGCGATGTAGTGATACAGATGGCTAAAGCCGGCTAGTGAGATCAAACAGACCACATGATCCCTCACCACCAGCTGCTTCAGGCGGTCTACAGGTGGTTGTTGACAGTGTTTCGTACAAACTAACATTAAGGTTAATCGCTGTCAGTGTTTTAATGTGTCAAACCAATGGACGGCCTTCAGGTTCTTCTGTCTGAGACCGCAGATATTCGGTTGACGCCTGGCTGAGTGCGTCCATCAGTTTATAAAACGTTCTGAATATTCATATGGAGGAAAACAGCAGCTGAATTTTGATCCGTCGTGTTGAGCAGCAACAGGAAAACCCTTTAAGTTTTTATTAAAAACTCCATGAATGACTAATGTGGAGGAAGTGGAAAGTCCAAAATACATCATGTAAATATAAAATGTTGGTGTCGCACTCCTGAAATTACACAAGCAGCACAACAGAATCAGCAACAGTACTAACTTTAATTTTAAATGTTTTATATGTAGTTTGGAACAAAATGAGTCTTAAACGTGTAAATTAAGTGAGAGTGTTAAAGCAGGCATGTCCAAACTATTCCATAAAGGGCCGTGTGGCTGCAGGTTTTCGTTCCAACCAAGGAGGAGCACACCAGGCCAGCCAATCAACATCAAGGGATCACTGAGTTATCAGCTGAAGACTGAGCTCAGCTAATTAAGCTGGTGTGCTCCTCCTTGGTTGGAACGAAAACCTGCAGCCACACGGCCCTTTATGGAATAGTTTGGACATGCCTGTGTTAAAGGTTTGTGTCTCTTTGAATTCGTTCAGTAACTTTTTGGAGACATTTTGCATCTTTCTAGTTGTTTTGTGTCTCTTTCAGTCACTTTCTGCAAGTGGACTCGAGGTTCAACTGCTGCTGAAACAAGGCCTGTTCGGAGCTTCCTGCCAAGCAATAGAAGAGCCCACCACCCCCATATAAACCATCACAGACACCCCGTCTTTAATGAAATGCTCCCATCGCCTCAGTCTGCTGTGCAGCTGAAATATAGAATAGACTCTGCATGTTCAGTCCTCCTCTGAGGACTGAGACCAGACACAGTTCACTTCACACTTCAGCTGCCTGAGCTTCACCAAACCTGAACTATAACTATAAGAAACTGATGATATTCTCATTCAAACTCAAAGATAAATTGGTTTGGATGTCGTTACTCACAGCGATGCTTCTGAGACCCTCAGAGTACAGAGAATAAAAGGAGCCAGGCCTCAAACATCTGGACCTTCTGCTCAGCTGGTGGATCTGGAGGCATCATGTGACAGGAAAAACTTCCTCTTGTCCTTCCTCTTCTTCTTTGGATTTGGTGAAGATGCCTTAAAGGTGCATTATCGCCACCTGCTGGACCGGAGTCACTACAGAAACTAAAGAAAAAGACTTTCAGTGCAACTGAGTGCAATGAAGAAGATCAGCTGGTTCAAAGTACGAGCTCAAGGTGCATCATATCAAACTGCAGGTCTTAACTAATGTTAAGAGTTAAAGTGGCTACAAACACCAGATCAGGTGATCGCTCAGTTTGATGTCACGTGTTACAGAGACTCATGATGTCACGACCACGGAGCAACAGTACATGACCATAATTATGTGGACACACGTCTCTACTTTTGTCTACCTTTGGTCTAGATTTGTGCTAAACCCCTTAATTCCAAGGTACGAGACTCTTACTGCAACAGCCTGATGTCACCCCATCCAACACCTCTGGGGCGGACTGGAACACCAACTGTGAACCAGACCTCATCAGCCCACATCAGTGCTGGATCTCACTAATCCTCTTGTGGCTGAACGGGAGCAAATCCCTGCAGCCAGGTTCTAAAACCGGGTGGAAACCAGAAGAGTGGAGGCTGTTAGAGCAGCAGATTGATGCCCACGGTTCATTTATGGAGCTAATGCTCGCAGCCTGCGGTTTATCGGGTGTGCAGAACCTGGACCTGAGGCCCAGAGCAGAGAATCTGGACTGCTGTCGTGCATTTTTACATACATTCACCTCGAGTTTGGGAGCTTTAACGATTTTAACACGGAATTCTGTCATCATAACAGCATAGAAATGAGAGAAAATGTCATAAAACATTTATTTGAAAATTTAAAGGGGGCATAAAAATGTCCCCTTTAAAATGACTTTATGTTGAGTCTCTCACATGGCAGAATATATGCACTAAATTCAGTTTCCAAGGCTGTTCCCTCTCACCTTATCTTTCCTGTAAATATATGTAGTGTGAATGTGTGTGTGTGTGTGGCTGAAGAGTGTGTGTGTGTGTGTGTGTGACTGAATATAATTGGCTCCCGCAAGAAGTCACCATTTTCTCGTCTTTCTGCAAAATTCATAACTTTGCTGAAGTCGTTGGGCAGCAACAGACACGGCCAGCCGCACGGCTGCTGGAGGTTTCCACCAATCAGCTCGCTTTATTTTCCACTAACGAGGCTCGTTATGAAGACAGACAGGTGACACACACACACACACAGACAGACAGACTCTCCTCCTTATTAAAGTCTAATAAAGAGAGAGGATGAAGTTTTTTGCTTCATGAGCTGGTTCAGTGATCAAATATCAATTAGCCCCGCCCCTCTTGTTGTGCGGGTCATGCGATTGGTCCAGTGAGACATCCGTCTAATTATGGAGGTCAGACTGCGACAGAGAGCTGCGACTAACATTAGAGAGAAAAACAGATTACTCTTCTTATCCATCCATCAAGGTTTTAATTACAGTTTCTCTCAGCCAATCACATCCTCTCATCACATTAGAACGTCGCCGCCAATCACAGAGCAGATCTGTCAGCGTAATGAACACAGCTGGGTGTGTGTGAGCGGGTGTGTGTCATTTCAGGGATGTGACTGGTCGCTTTTCATTCCTATGTCCACTGCAGCTTCAGTTCATATGTCACAGTTAAAACCACCAGGACAACACACACACACACACGTGTACACACACACACACACACACACACACACACACACACACACACACACACACACACACACACACACACACACACACAGAAACTGGTATTCCCCACAAACTGAGGTCTGCTAAAGCTCCCTGTTTGTTCAGATTCCTGTTGATCAAGCAGCAGTTCTGCCTTTGATCCTCTCTGTTTACCTGTTTACTCAGTGTTCCTCCTGGCTGTGACATCATCATTTAAATGTCCAAATTAAGGGACTACACCCGTTCCTGATTGGTCTAGACTGTAAAATACTGGCAATGGCTTTAACTTCGGATGCAAAGGGTACAATCTCTGCCACTTTACTGTCTTTACATGTTTTCAGCACAGATGCAGCCAAAATAAAGACGGCAGATGAAACACTGACTTACATCAAACCAAAGTTTAAAAGAAAAACCTGGTGATGTTTTATTTCACATGAAAGACCAAAAGCATCACTGAGTGTATCTACTGACAAGTGCCGTGGGTTCAAAGCCTGATAGATCTTCCTCCTCTCTGCCACAGAGCTCCATTGTTGCACACTGTGCGTCAATCCGCTGCTGAAAATAGTCCCTAATAAATGTACTATTTACTTTTTTTACTCAACAGTCTATAGTTTCAGTTCCAGCTGGAGCTCTTTGTTGCATGTCGTTCTATCTCCACCTGTACTTGGCAGAATATATTCACTAAATTTAGTTCCAAGGTTGTTCTCTCTCACCTTGTCTTTCCTGTAAATGTATGTAGTGTGAATGTGTGTGTGTGTGTCTTCTTTCAACCTGTTAATAAAATAAAAAAAAGCACTGCAGCTGATCCTCTGATGTTATAAGAGACAAATCATCAACACATTCAAACGTTCGAACGAGCTAACAGCAGCTCTCAGGAACTCAAGGTACTTTTACTCGACTTTACTTTCCAGTTTATGCAGTTAAATACAAACACTCCACCACATCTCAGAGGAAAATAATGTACTTTTTACTCCACTACATTCGTCTGACAGCTTTAGTTACTCTTCAGATTCCTTCCTGCCCAGTGAAAACCACGTATCTCCATATGTTTGTGCTAAACTGAAGGATGAAGTTTTCCTTCAAGTCTTGAGAAAATTCTCGTCCTTCTTCAGCTAAATAAACTGTTTAAAAAGCCTCTTGGTTCAGATGGAAATGCATCGTCACAAAGCTGAAAACAGGCTGTTTTTCTGAGATACGAGGTTCTCACAGGACAGCCAGGCTACAAACATATGGTGATCTTATAGAATATGATGCATCGCTGTAGATTAAACCAGCCAACAGTATATAAAGTAGTTCAATGAGCTCAGCCTGAAACATCTACAGCAGGAATATTAATCCACAAACATCAGAGATGATAGAGAAACACTGACAGGAACATTTTACTGCGACATGAGTACTTTTACTCATGTCATGAAATTAATTTCTGTGAAGACGAGTTTCAATTATCTAAACAGATACTCCAGCTGCTGTGAAATAACACCAAAAAGAATAAAAAAAACAGACTTCACAAAGTGTGAAGGAAACCTTTAAACTTTCATTTTACACACACACACACACACACACACACACACACACACACACACACTCACAGGTTAGTGGCTGTGGAGAGGAAACATTATTTATTCAATATTCCATTACCTTCTCATTTGAGGCGAGGGACTCATTTATTCTCATCAGGACGGCGAGAGAGAAACAGGATATTGTATATTTACTCCATCAGTGTAATGATGTGGAGCCTTTATATAAAGTTTATGATGAAATGACTGTGTGTGTGTGTGTGTGTGTGTGTGTGTGTGTGTGTGTGTGGGCGGAGTCTGTCTCAGGAACATACATGGAGCTTTCCCAGCAGCCACTGGGGGGCGCTGCATGTTAACACAAACAGCTTTCTGTCCAGATTTTTATTCGTCAGCTCAGAGAGAAGTATTTTCTTCCTCCTGTCCTACTTCCTTGTCTCCTTCTCTACCTCCCCCTTTTGTTTCACACTTATTTTCTGTCATATTTTTCCTTGTCCTTCTTTCCTTTCCTTTCCTTCCCTGCCTTCTGCCTTTCTCACTTCCTGTATTTATGACTTTTTTCTCAAAATTTCTACATCCTACTTTTCACATTTCCTTCCTTTCCTCGTGCTTTCATTCACTCCTCTTTCCACCTTTCCTCATCTACTTCCTTTCTTGGTTGTTTGCTTACTTTTTTATGTCATTTTTTTCTTTCCTCGTTGTATCTCTTCCTGTCCTCATATTCTTCCCTGTCCTTGGTTATGTCCTGCCTCCTGCTGTCCTCCTCCTTTTGTGGTTTCTCTCACCTCCTCCTTTCCACCTCCTCTCCTTCCCTCATTGCGTCCTCATTTCCTTCTCTACTTTGTTCAATCCCTTTGCATCTCCTCGTTGCTTTATTTTCTTCCTCACTTATCCTTTCCTTAACTACCTCCTTGTTTACTCTCCTACTTCCTTCCTATTTCCCTTTGTATCTCCTCCTGTCCTACTCCCTTCCCTTAGATGTTGTCCTTTCCTTCGTTTCTTCCCTATCCCATAGCTTTCCTTCTTATGCTCAATTTCTAGTGTTGTTCTCAAGTCCTCATTCCAAATACTCTTCTGTGTATCTCCTTTCCTTACCTACCTTACCTTACCTTACCTCCATGTTTTCCCACTTCCTTCTCTACTTCCGTATTTCCTTCCTTTCCTACTTCCGTATTCAACTTTATATCTTCTTCTTTCTTCCTTTCCTCGTCCTTTAGTCCTTGTCTTGTCTACCTCCTTGTTCCTTTTCACACTTCCTTATTTCCTTCTGTATCTCCTCCTATCCTTACTTACATCCAGCTTTCCTTCCTTGCCTCATCTTTCCCCTATTCTTCGTCATTTCCATCTAAACCTCTCTCTCTGCATAATGATCTTCCATGCTTCCTAGCTCCTCATTTCCCCATTTTCATCACTTCCACTCTTTCATTTCCTTTTTTTAACCTCCTTCTTCTCCTCCATTACCTCTTCCTTTTCTAATTTCCTAATTTATTTCGTTTCCTGCTCTTCTTTATGACCCAGGACCAGACTTTTTGCTCTCCTTTCTTAGTCTCTCCTCCTCCTCCTCCCTTCCTCCTCTCTTTCTGTCCAGATTAAAAATTGGACGTCCAGCAGATAAATGGATGGTCTAAACAGATGGGTGGCCTAGTTTCAGCCTCTCTCCTCCTTCTATCGATTCCTCTGTCCCTCCATCAATAACCCATCATCCATTCATCAGTCTCTGTAGAACAGAATGAGTTGGAGGAGGAGAGGGAAAAGTAGTCGGTGAAGTAGTGGGACCTCTGCTGTAGGTTTTCCAGTTTGCCGAAGACGCTTTAAAGACTGAATCGAATGGAAAACAGGAATTTTCTCAGCTTGGGCTGAATTTTGCAGTCACAGATGTTATTTTAGTGCTGCTGAAGCAGGAAACTTACACTCGGCGCTGCTTCACCAACTTTCTGACATGATGAAACTGCATTATTCACAGAAGTTACCCAGAACTCCTCAGTGTGATGTCACAGCCAGAAAAACTGAACATATTCAGTCTTTAACTTTTCTATTTCGGGGAATGAATCAGGTTTGTTTGCTGCTGGAAATCAGCTGTTTTCTGTGTTTTCTGTGTGTTTTCACTGCACTCGCTCCCCCTTCAGCTTCATTTGTTAACACGCAGGGATTCACGGTCAAGTTAGCAACAACAAATATACAACATGTGGTCAGACTTTCAAAATAAAGCGCGACAATCATAATAATAATGAACACATGGTGGCACTTCAGTTCGGTTTAGGCACTGAAGATCACAATTTGGCTTCAAATAACCTCGTTAGTTACGTACGTTGCTTCTGTACATTTGGAGATGAATGCTACTTCACGTCCTGTGTTTGACCCATCCAACCACGCCAACGCACCACATACAGACGCTCAGTCAGGAGCCATCAGCTAAGAGCTGTAGACTCTAGTTTACATAGTTTTACTTGAGTTGTATTTGATGTCTAGAAACCAAACCAGTTTTGGTAAATATGACGATGTCACCAGTTCTCTTTATACACTTCCTGACAATACTGAAATGTCTCACTTTATTATTGGTGCACTATGAAATTACCTGAAAAACGACTAATTAATTAAAGATATTCTGTAAATGCACAGTGGAATGATGATGTCATAAATTCAGCCTTAATTGATCAGAAAGTAATTTTGATTCCACCGGATGGACTGAGATCGACCAGAAACAAGTTTTTATTTCTCTACTTCCTGTTCTTGGCAAAGCAAGAAGTATGGCACAAGGTGTGTGTGTGTGTGTGTGTGAGCGTGTTAGCAGCAGGTAATCGGCTCAGCACAGAGCTCAGAGACCTGTCCTGGGGGATTGTGGGTATTTTCATGTGTCAATTCACATTAGGTTCAACATGAGACCGTTCAACACACACACACACACACACACACACACGCCTTTTTCTTTGTGTGTTTCTTCCTCCAGGTGTATTAATCATCCAGGTGTAGATTCAGCACTCTGTCAGAAAGCTGAGAAAGCTACCACATGCCCCCCCCCGCCCTCTCTCTCTCTCTCTCTCTCTCTCTCTCTCTCTCACACACACACACACAGCTAAACTAAAACTCTTCACAGTGACCACGTCTGTCTCAGTGAGCTGTCAATCATCCAGAGGTAACGCAGTGACACCCCCACAGTCGCTGATAAAGATTAATGACATTAACATGACGACACTGGAGACTAACGTGGGTACATTCAAAGAACACTAGAGCTTTATAATTAACAGAAGGAGAAATAAGAATATGATTATCAGGCGAACTTCACATGATGAAGATGATGAGGAGTACTACAGCTCCCTCCTCCTTTTCCCTCTTCTGTCTGAAAATGCTTCCATGCTTTGAGTGTTTCTCCTTGTTTCCTTCACTACATTCCTTTTCCTTAATCCTCCTTTTTCTCCTCTATGACCCCTGGAGCACTTTTGCCATGTCATTTCTCAAACTTAAACACTACTGGCTACAGTGACGACGGACTAAACTAAACTAAGCCTCAGACAACGACGAAGAGAACAAGAGCATCACAAGGAGAAACGAAGCAACTCGACGTGATGCTTCGTCATCAGCTGGTTCCTCCTGCCCCGACAGCTGCAGCATCAGGACCCTGGACAGCTCCGTCCTGAGGGGAGCGAGCATCGCCCCTTTAAAGGCACCATTCTACCTCCTCAAAACCTGCTGCCTACATTACCCACAATGCAACGGCTGACCGTTCCGTCAGAGATTCGATTAAGGCATGTGGCTCAGATTTAGTCTAGTCTTGATTTAACTGAACCACGTTAAGGGACGAGCACAGTTTCATGGTGACAGTTCAGACGAACAAGCGTAGACACAACGGTCTGAGCTGTCGAGGGTTCACAACAGATCCGCAGTTCAGAAGAGCCCGACACACAACTAAAGCTAAGCTAAGCTAAAGCTGAGCCTGGTTCAACTTTTCAAAGACATGACATGAGATAGAATGAGTGTTGGTACTTCGTTCATAACATTCAAACAGGAATATACCAAATTCAAGCTTTTTAAAAAATATACACTAAACCAAATGTGCTCATTTAATGTGTGTGTGTGTGTGTGTGTGTGTGTTTATACTGTTTTTATATGTGAGTGGATCAATGGTTTGGACTTGGTTTAACGGTCAAGGTTAGAACTAGTTTTAGACTAAAGTCAGGGTAAAAGGTGTGTATCCTTACTGTGTGTGTGTGAGTGGGTGTGTGAGTGAGTGAGAGTGTGTGAGTGTGTCTGTGTGTGTGTGAGTGGGTGTGTGTGTATGAGTGAATGTGTGTGTGAGTGGGTGTGTGTGTGTGTGTGTGTGTGAGTGTGTGAGTGTGTGTGTGTGTGAGTGTGTGAGTGGGTGTGTGTGTATGAGTGAATGTGTGTGTGAGTGGGTGTGTAAGTGTGAGAGTGTGTGTGTGTGTGTGTGTATGAGAGTGTGTATGTGTGTGAGTGAGTGAGTGTGTGTGTGTGTGCGTGTGAATGGGTGTGTATGTGTGTGAGTTGGTGTGTATGCGTGCACGTCTGTGTGCGTGTGTGTGTGAGTGGGTGTGTGTGTATGAGTGAATGTGTGTGTGAGTGGGTGTGTGTGTAAGAGTGAGTGCGTGTGTGTGTGTGTGTGAGTGGGTGTGTGTGTGTGTGTGTGTGTGTGAGTGGGTGTGTGTGTTTGAGTGGGTGTGTGTGTTTGAGTGTGTGTGTGAGTGGGTGTGTGTGTTTGAGTGGGTGTGTGTGTATGAGTGAATGTGTGTGTGAGTGGGTGTGTGAGTGAGTGAGAGTGTGTGAGTGTGTGTGTGTGTGTGTGAGTGGGTGTGTGTGTATGAGTGAATGTGTGTGTGAGTGGGTGTGTGAGTGAGTGAGAGTGTGTGAGTGTGTGTGTGTGTGTGTGAGTGGGTGTGTGTGTATGAGTGAATGTGTGTGTGAGTGGGTGTGTGTGTGAGTGGGTGTGTGTGAGTGTGTGAGTGTGTGTGTGTGTGAGTGTGTGTGTGAGTGGGTGTGTGTGTATGAGTGAATGTGTGTGTGAGTGGGTGTGTAAGTGTGAGAGTGTGTGTGTGAGTGTGTGTGTATGAGAGTGTGTATGTGTGTGAGTGAGTGAGTGTGTGTGTGTGTGCGTGTGAATGGGTGTGTATGTGTGTGAGTTGGTGTGTATGCGTGCACGTCTGTGTGCGTGTGTGTGTGAGTGGGTGTGTGTGTATGAGTGAATGTGTGTGTGAGTGGGTGTGTGTGTAAGAGTGAGTGCGTGTGTGTGTGTGTGTGTGAGTGGGTGTGTGTGTTTGAGTGGGTGTGTGTGTGTGTGTGTGTGTGTGAGTGGGTGTGTGTGTTTGAGTGGGTGTGTGTGTGTGAGTGGGTGTGTGTGTTTGAGTGGGTGTGTGTGTGTGTGAGTACGTCAGACTAACAGCTGGGTTTTCTCCGGCAGCAGCAGGTGGTCTGACTAGAAAAGGTCACAGTTTCACATCCACAACACTGTGTGTGTGTGTGTGTGAGAGAGAGTGTGTGTGTGTGAGAGTGAGTGTGTGTGTGTGTTCTCATAGTGAGACAACAGACCTCACCTTTTAAATTACCCATCACCCCCTGCTGTAAACTGCTCACACACACCGTGCAGAAACAGACACCTCTGTGTATTTATAGACGGTTTAAAACACAACGTTAGTATGTTTGTACCACTGATACTTCACAATGTACCATGAAGCATCAGCACTGTACTAAACCACTGCAGTACAACGGCAGGTAAACTGTTGTTCTCACTGGTCTGAGATACCTGACAAGTATTTTCCACTGACAATAATAAAATATAAAAGTCTGTATACTGCTGCTGCTGCTGAAGGCGAAACACAGAAACCTTTGGCCTAAAAAAAGAAAAACAAAGGCCAAATCGGATTATTTTTGCTCATATTTGACTCAGATCTGTTTTCAGAATAAATCACTTCCAACCTGATCTGTTCCATCCGGATTCGGGCCACTGTCAGATGTGGTCCTGGTCTGATTTTTTGCAATGCAGCCTCAGTCTCTGATAGCCACTGATCAGCTGATAGCCACACAGCTGTGAGTGAGCCGGTGATTGGCAATCATGAACGAAACACTTGATGCCAATTAGCTCTGAACACAACTGAAGTGCTCTGTGATTATACTTTACTTTATTTACACTCTGCATTTCAGAGGGAAATATTGTGTTTAACTCCACTACATCAGTGTAAATATATGATATAATTCAAAATATTATGTATATGACACTCTGAAAAGCTGTATTCTAGTATTTTTACATTGTAGTATTTAAAGTAAACTTCTTCCACCACTGGACCCTCTGCAGGCTACTTATAAAACATGCCGCCCAGACTTCCTCTGAACATGGAAACCTCCTCGTTGATGTCTCTGAGGTTCGTATATTGATCGCAGACATCGATTTGTTAAGATGATTAACAGTCGGCCGTCTGCCCGAGCAGATTTACATCAAACCGGCTGAATTCTCTGCTGAGCTGCTGAAGTAGCGCCGGTTAACATGTCTGACTGAGTCTATTCCCCCGCAGACAAAAAACTCAATAATCCTTTAATACTTTTCAAATATCACAGGTCTGCCTCAGATCCCCACAGCAACACTGCAACCACGAGGGCCTAAAAACACATTAAAGGAAAGGGCTACAGTGAAATCATAGTGCAACTGATCCAGAGTCAGCCCCCAGAGGAGCAGCACAGAGATTCATTCATATCTGATGGTACACACAGAGAGTACACATGCAGTGAGAGCTGCAGCTCGCAAGTGATGAAAACAGCGCTGATAAAACTAAAGCTCAGTAGATACTACTACTACTACTACTACTACTATTACTAATAATAATAATACTCGATAAATAATGTAATAAATATATAAAATAAACTAGATTTGATTAGAAATATCATCGTTATCTAGATCAGTTACTTACTACAGTCATGCTCTTTGAGGCTGTGCAAAGGAACCGTGGTGCTTTCAGCTAAATGCTAACATTAGCATGCTAACATGATCACAATGACAAGGCTAGCATGGTGATGTTTACCATACTCGTTTAGCTTGTTAGTATGCTAACATTTGCTAATTAGCAATAAACAGGCAATGCTAAGCACAGTACAATCATGCTGTGTAGAAGAAAACCTGACACTAACGATCGAGACCATTTAGTTTCAGGTTTCACATACGTTTCTGCTTTTTTTTTTGACCAGTGGAGTCGCCCCCTGCTGGCCATTAGAAAGAATTCAGCTTTAAGGCAGCTGATGGCACAGACAGCAGAGTCTGTATTCATTTATGTGAGCGGGTCTGTACAGTGGCAGTCATCACGCGGTGCATGATGCAGTGCAGGAGTTCTCTTTATGACTGATGACAGTCAGTCAGAGTGTCTGTTTCACCTTTCCTGCAACATTAAAAAAAACATTTAATATAAATTACAGTGTGCTGTTCAGCTCCTCTGTGTGTGCAGCGGGATAATTTATCCTCTGTCACGTCTGCCTGCAGGTCACTTCCCTCCAACCTCCCATTCTCCTTCTCTTCCTCCCAGCAGGAGGCGTATTGTTGGGTTCAGGCGCTGGAAACCACAGCAGCAGCTTCCCTTTGATCCCCCTGAATCGGCCAGATTGGATGTTTCTTTTTATCACATTTTATCACAATCTCAGTGTGTGTTTGCACCTCTGAGGCCAGTGATGAACACATTGAAACGACCACAGGGAGCAGGGAGCCGACCAATCAGAGCAGCGTCTGCTGCAAACACAGCGTCCACTGAGGACGAGATGTAACGTAATGTTCGTTCCCTGCTCAGATGAGCCCTCTGGACCACATACACCTAAAAACTAAAGCCAGGAGCTAAAGGGAGGCAAAACTCAGGGAAATAAACTGAAGAAGAAGAAGAAGAAGGTCAAGAACTAAAGTCACAGACTAGAGGGGCCAGACGTGTCTGAAGATGTGTAGAAAATACTCTGCACTGTGCAATTATTATTATTATTATTATTATTATTATTATTCACAAGTTTTAACTGTTTAAAACGACATGAAATCAATTCTCAGTGTTTGTGCATTGGAGCCTTCAAGTTACATCACACTTGTTGAATCCTGGACCAGGACCAGCTTCCAGACTAGTTCTGATGCCACAGATCCTGCTCGTAGGCCAGGTAAGTACACTGACTGCAATGTTTGAACCGGAGTCAGATTCCTTGCATGTGCAAACTTTTATGAGATTTATGAGCTTGAACTTGAACTTGAACTGGGGACTAAACTTGGGGAGGAGCTAAATTCTGGGACTGAACTAACTAAACCTGAGAACTGAATCCAGAAGCTGAACTCTGGGTTAAAGTGACGAAACACAGCAACTGAGACTGGATTTGAGAATTAAACACAAACACAAAATGACATCCGACATATCAAACACGCTAAACTTCCTCCTTCTGGACTGAAAACTCATCTTTTGACCCCTGAAGTTTCTCCGTTTCTCCTTGTTCTCCTCCTCCGGTGGCCGACCTTGGCTCTCCTTCTCCTTCTTCTTTCCCTCCTGCGATTATCTCTGGATCAGCTTAATTACAGCTCATTCATCTTTTCTGCCAGAACTCAAGGACGACAAACACACACACACACACACACACACACACACACACACACACAGTCCGCCCATTTCTCCTTGTTGCAGAAAGTTAATTTGGGGAAATACTCCTTTAATTATGATTCATATCTGGGTCATTCATAACCAGCTTCAGACACTGTGTGTGTGTGTGTGTGTGTGTGTGTGTGTGTGTGGTATTATTAGCATAGAAGCTGCGCGTTGTCTGGGCAACCAGTGCCAAGGGAAGTTGTCTGTGGGGATGAGCCTTTCATATTTAAAACCACAGTTTTCTTCATGTCATTTCTCGTCTTTTTGTTTGATTTAACTTGATTTAAAATTAATTGTAGATTTTTCCGTCGTTCTCGTTCAGCTTTAATCACGTCGTCAAAAGTCCAGAGAAGAAACTAGGTGGAGGTTAGATGAGGAGAAGACAGCAGGAGAAGAGGAGGAGATGAGAGAAGATAGGAGGAAACAAGACGGAGAGACGAAAAAGAAGAAAGGAGGTGGGAAAAGGATGAGAGAGGGAGCAAAGGAGGTGAGGATGTAAGGGAAGGAGAGTAGAGAAGATAAATACTTGAGAAAAAGGAGGAAGGAGGGAAGGAGACAGGAAAAAGGATTATAGCAAGAGGCAACGTGAAAAGGGCAGGAGAAAGGAGAGGAGAGGAGAAGGAAGAGGAACAAAGGCAAGAGGAAAGGGAAGAGACATAGGAGAAAAGGGAGGGAAGGAGGAGACGAGGAAAGAGGAAGAAATTAGGGAAGGGAAGTGAAGAGTAGAGGAGAAGAAGGGGTAAATGAAAGGAAAGGAAGATAGAAGAAGAAAGGAGAAAAAAGGAGGAGATAACAAAAAGCAAGGGAAGGAGAGAAGGACACAGGAAAAAGAACTAGAGGAGGAGGGGAAGAGAAAGGAGAAAGTAGAGGAGAGGAGAAGAAAGGAGGGAAAGAAAAATGTAGCAAGAAGGAGAAGAAAAGAAGAGAGGAAGGAGAAAAGGAAAGAGACAAGGGTGGCAAGAAGGAGAGGAGAAAAGGAAGAAAGTATGAAAGACAAGTGAAGAAAAGAGGTGAAGAAGGGGAAAGGAGAGGAGGAGACAAGAGGAAAGGAGAGGAGGAATTGGGAAAGAAAGAGAAAAAAAGGAAGGAGATAGGAAAAAGGATTGCAGGAAGAGATAAATAGAAAAGAGCAAAGGAGAAAGGAGGGAAGGAAAGAGAGATAGGAGACAAAGGAGGCAAGGAGAGGAAGGAGAGGAGAAAATATAAAAAAAACATATGAAATGAAATACTGTGGACGCCTTCTGTCACAGAGGAAAGCAGAGAGCAGAATAATTCAGTTTCGCTGAAGTCAAGGTGAACTTGTAAATTGTGTCGTAATTCCCAGAACTATTACACACACACACACACACACACACACACACACACACACACACACACACACACACACTCAGCAGCTGACGGAGCGGATGAAAGCAAATCCTCAGAGAGAGAAAAAAATGACAAAAAGAAAGGTGGAGGGAAAGAACATAAAACAGTCGTGCATCCAGTGTGTGTGTGTGTGTGCGTGCGTGTGTGTGTGTGTGTGTGTGCGTGTGCATGCGTGTGTTTCCTGTTTATTTCTGAACATAAAAACTCTGCTGATTTCACTTCTTCCTCTGCAGCTTTAAGACATAAACTTAATTCTGTTATTCTGCCTGAAACTGACGTCGGCTCAGCAGGAAGCAAGGAAGAAAACAAGGAGGAGAGGAGGGGAGACAAGGGAAGGAGACAAGGGAAGATGGTGTGAGCTAGAGGGAAGAGGAGGAGACAGGAGGAATTAGGAGGGAAAATGGATTGGAGGAGGGAAAGGAGGAAACAGGGAAGATAATGAAGAAGGTAGGGAGGATAGAGGGAGGAGGGAAGGAAAGGGACGAGAGGAAAGGAGGAAGGGAAGAGAAAGAGAAGCAGGGAAGTAAACAAAGACTGGAGACGAGAGGATTTAGGGAACAGAAGGTTAGAGAAGAAGAGGAGAAAGCAGAAAACAAAGAAGGTCAACGACTGATGGAGGAAGGTGAGCAAAGAAAGGAAGAGGAAGAAGAGAAGAAAACACAGCAAAGAATTAGAGAGTTACGAGGATCCAAACGGTGAAAACAACTCGTAAGTTAAACCATTTAGAACAGAAACATGCTGGTTCTCTCCCAGCGATAATCAATAATCAATAATCAATGATCCTGATCCGTCCACACCAAGCAGCGGCCTCAGCGGCTGAAAGCACCAAAAACTGCAGCTCCTCAAATGACCACTCGAGGCTGGTTCCAAAAGCGCGTCAGTCCCCATAGACCCCCATGTTAAAATGTCCAGCAGCAGAATTAAACAGTTTTAGCCTCTTTGCTGATCTCCTCATTCATGGCGACTGTGAGGAGGCGACGCCCGCTAACATTACTGTAAAAACTAAACGAGCTAATAACGAAGCATTTTGCTACTTTGCACCGACGTGTTTGTTGTCTTTTCTTGTAGCTGTTTGTTTGTTTTCCTGTAAACTCTTCTGTCTGTAGCTTTGAGAGCAGCTGAAAACCAAAGTCAAACCATCGCTGCTCTTTGGCCACACTTGGTGTTTACTTCCTCCTTCTTTCTTTCTTGTTAAACATAATGAATCATGTCACAACCTCCTGCTTTCATCTCCATGCCCTCCTCCTCCTCCTCCTCCTCCTCCTCCTCTCGGTTACATAAC
This sequence comes from Chelmon rostratus, assembly GCF_017976325.1. NCBI lineage: Eukaryota > Metazoa > Chordata > Actinopteri > Chaetodontiformes > Chaetodontidae > Chelmon > Chelmon rostratus. Next base: position 18,761,707 of record NC_055679.1, read on the forward strand.
TGTTTGAACACCTTCATCCCTCCAGAGGCAATTTTCCCTGCGACAAAAGCGCGTTTCTTTCTTCCTCTTCAAGCCCAAACAAACGAACGTGAGCACACTGACTCCTCGTCGTGTGTGTGTCGCCTCATTTGTCAGAACTCAATTGATTTCTCCGAAACGTTTATTGAAACGCCACTTTCACTCCTTCCAGCTGTTTCTGGTTTTATAAATTTCTCTGGACGGACATTAAAAGCCAGAAGTGACGATTATTGAGTGAGTCGCATCGAGCTGGCGATAAACAAGATAGTAAATATGTGAATATGAGAGTGCTCAATATTTTGTTTGGAGGTGAGAAATTAAAGTCACCTGAAGGGGAACAGAGCTGCTACAAGACACTTTATTGACTTTTCGTTTTTGCCGCGAGGCTGACGGACCGCTCTCAGAATCTCATTTACTTGTACAAGCGAGTGATTTCCCGCTGAGGACGACCCCGGTGTTGAAAGAAAGCGAGTTACGTCAGATCTTCACCCACAGCGGAGGATTTATCAGCCACGTCTCATGGAAATTACCTTCAAATGCAACTAATTAGCAGCAGCAAATAAGCTTCAGGGGGGGAGAAAAATCTGACCGGATTACATTTTAGTGTCAAAGGGGAGATCTGATGTTTTCCTCATTAACATAACGAGGAAATGTGGTTAATGAAGCACAAAGGTGAATGTTTACTGACAACGTTACCGTAGCTCAGGGGTCACCAACCTTTTTGAAACCAAGAGCTACTTCAAAGGCACTGAGTAATGCAAAGGGCTACCACTCTGATAATACACTTCTGAAATAACAAAGTTACACAGTGTACCTTTAATTATATATTATTATTAATGATATTCTCTGTGAAGACACACTTATTCAGAATGATTAAACAAGGTAGGAAACAGATACATTTCAATATGCAATATCCAATTGTTTCATTTTCAAATGATCACTTCATGTGACATGTACTGAAGTGTCTCTCCACGTTGTGCCGCTCAGCCGTCGCCACAGTCGCACCGCAAATGAGACACACAGTTTTCTTTCACGTTAGTAAAAAAAGAACTCTTCCTCCCATTCACTGTGAAAATGATCAGTTTTCTTCCTTTTTTCTGCTGTTTTTGTGGGTAGAAAACGCGTTCGTCTCCTCATCTTTGCAGCGCTCACGAGCTCATCTCAGCAAAGCTGGTTTGTCATGCGCACTAGACTGACCTCCGACCCGTACTACGCCAGAGTTCGTATATTAAACTTTTTTTATGATATACATTTTTTTACATTTTTATGTATTCGTTTTTAAATTTACATCACTGTAAATGTAATTCAAAAAGAATAGCAACACAATTAAATACAATTTTAGACAGAGCTAATTCGTGATTTTAGGCGTAGATGCTGCTGTAGCTTCAGTTCTGTCAGAGCTGCAGAGTTTTTCTTCAGAAGAGCAAAGAAGGACACTGAAGGCGTGTGAATGATGGTTCATCCAATCACCTGCTCTGATAGTTTTCCAAACAGTTTCCACGGACGACTTCCAGGTGGTTCTGACGCATCAGGTCTGTGCTGTTAGTGGTTTCATCTTATTGTATTTGCTCTTTGTATGTTTTGAGAGTCCTTATTTGCAAGCTTAGTAGCAAGTAACTAAAGCTTCAAAAGTACAACGCGACCCTGTGAAATGTGTAGAAGTAAAGTAAAGTACTAGAACCTCAAAGCACCACTGAGGCTCAGCTCAGAGGGTGAGACGATTGTTTCTGCTTGGATTAACATCTATTCTAAAGATCTGATTAATCAGGAAAAGCAGATGTAGGAAGAACACAAAGTCCATTATTACAGCATCCTCATGTCTCCTGTGTTACTTTATCGTCACTATGAATGCTTGTCGTGTTCTGGCAGATGAGCACAGCTGATATTAGCAGGTCGGCGAGTCTCTGATCGGCTGCTCAGTGACACAGTGAGGTGGAGGAAGGAGGAGGTGGAGGAAGGAGGAGCAGATGGCAGAGTGGCTTGTGTGTTAAAGTTCAAAGAGAAACGAACAGAAGGAGGGAAGAAAAAACTGACAAATCAAGACAGAAGTTAAAACGGAAAGAGACGACGAGGAAGCAGCTGAAAAAGAGCAGAGAGATGAAACAGGTGCAGGGAGAAGAGACAGAGTTTAAATCTGAAGTGGCAGCTGTCACCTCCGTCTGTGTGTGTGTGTGTGTGTGTGTGTGTGTGTTCGCGCTGATGGGATCTGACTTCACCTCCTCCGTCACACACACCCTTCACTCTGTTCGGGACTCTCCGCAGTTAGATGGACCAGCTGACATCGTCATGAGGGCCGAGGCAGTGGGACGGCATCCGCCCCTGCTGGGCTACCACTTTCCCTCTGCCTCCAGTCTTTGTGCTAAGCTAAGCTAACTCGTGGCTGTAGCTTCAGATCTAACAGACTGAGGTGAGAGTGAGAGAGATTTTTTTTACAAACTGAACTATTTCTTTTTTCACACTTGAGGCAGCCAGTCGTTCCCATAAAGGTTTATTTTGTCCTTTGTGTGAAGATATTCTCAGCTTCATTCCTGTTAACACAGTTACTCTAACGTGGTCTAAAAACATGGCAGACTCCATGAAGGACCTGCTCCCTCTGTAGATATAAAAAGCTCATTTTAAAGTAATTGTCAGGTGATTACACACTAATGAAAACATAATAATTCTTTGTTCCGTTTCTGTCCACAGACCCCCCTCCACCGCACACACCCCTCCTTTAGTCACTTGAACCAATCACATTTTCATTTCCCTCCAGGAAACCAATCAGTTGCTCTGTCTGAGCCTCAGTCATGCATAAGGAGCTATCAGCCAATGACATTCAGCCTGGGGGCAGACGCTGGCATCTGATTGGACGCTGGCCGTGTAATTACTGAAAGGACAGAAACTGAAGGAAATTAGCATAAACCTGAACTCTGTAAAGTTTTATTGGATGTGATTTACAGAGATTTCTCTCAAAACTGCAAATATCAAGAGGAAAAGTCAGGTGATTCGTCCTCATGGTACCTGAAGTTATTTCAGTCCGGATCAAACTGAGTGACGGTATGAGGGTACGTTATGTTAGAGTTGTGCTGCTAACGTGGCTAAAAACAGTGTCAGGACAGGATTCCTCATTTCAGATGTGTGTTGTTGTCAGATCCACCAAATTTAACCATCTAAACTTTATTAAGTTATAGAAATAAAAAAAAAGATACAAATGAATGAAGCAGAACTGTGTTTTTTTCCTTTTGTCTTCTCCCATTAATCATGTTGACCCCTCAGATTGATCTTGTGTCCCTTGGGAGGGGCCCGACCCCTTTGTTGGGAACCACTGGACTAAACTAACTGTTTTAAGCAGTTAAACCTGCTCCACCTGGAGCAGCTACGACTGTAAAATGCTGCTCCAACATTGATGCTTCAGTATTAACAATCTAACAGTGAAATTATTTAATAATCAGTCACAGGAGACGTTTTTCTGCATAACAAATACATTTTTCCATTTGATAATAAAGTGCCTTTTGCTGGAAATACGTGTGTACTTTTACTCACGCAGGACTTTTCTTGTGACGGAGAATCAGAGCTGCATGGACCCAGTCTCTCTGAACTTCACGCTGTTCCTGAACGCAGCATCGTGCAGCCATCTGAGGCAGGAGCGAGTCCTCTCCGCATGCTTGAGAACAAACGGACTGAAGAAAGATAATTAGATCAAATGAGGAACATCTGCGCTCAAATAAACACACATGCTGATTGTCCTCGTCCAGCCTTTGGTGTGTGTGTGTGTGTGTTTTCCATGTGCAGCAGCTGTTTTTCTGCCTTCAGGCCACTGAAACCTCTCTCTCCTCCATCCCTCCATCTTTCTTTTCTTCTGTCACAGCCCTCATTCTCTCTGAATTCGTTTCCCCCCCCCCCTTCCTTTCTGGTTTGAATTTATTTCCTCAGGTTTTTTCTCACGCCTCATCACACGCACACCCACCCACCCACACACATACCTACATCTCCCCCCCCCCCCCCCCCCCCCCCCCCCCACACACACACACAGTGAGCAGTCTGCCAGGCTGTGATTAGAGAGGAAGGATGGAGGGGATAAAGAAAGAGGAGAAGACACTCCGATGCTTTGAGCAACAAACACAGCTGATAGACTCTGTGAGTGTGTGTGTGTGTGTGTGTGTGTATGTGTGTGTGTGTGTGTGTGTGTGACTCAAGCTTTTCAGCAACAGCGCCATTTAAATAATTCAGTTCGGTTGTTTTCCTTATTTCTTTATTTCGGACAGACAGACAGGTGCGTCACTTTGATTGATTTCTCTTGGCCGGAGGAAAAACTCTCCGCCTCTTCCTCCTCTCCTTCGTTCTCTACCTTTCGACGGCAGAAATTTATAGTTGGAAAGAGTGAAAGCATGAATCAAAGCGAGCCGATGGAAAGAAATTTCCCTCTATTCAACCAAACTTATTTAAAACCAAGTCGCCTGATTGGGGGGGAAATGGCTCGAAGGGAGCCATTTTGGATTCTTTACACAGTCATCATGCGTTCCTGCAGCTAGCCTCACAAAGACCAGAAGTAATGATGCGTTCAAGCTCGCGTCATTAACTTGCAAAGTTAGAGTTTTTCCAGATTACCAGCAGGCAGGTTGTTTTTTTTCCCCGGAATGGCAAATGAAGTGGTGCAGCCCGGTGGTGACGTGGGACGAATGCCAGTATTACACCACATAAATGTGAAAATTGGTCCATAAAACATAATTTTCTTTGTGATAATTTGTGGGAATGACTCTAAAGACCTTAAGGTAGTAATGAACAATCTGTCCAGAGTGCTTAGGAGCAGAGTTTAGGCTTCACTTCCATTATTTAGACCTTGCAGAGGGATTTCATGATTACTGCTGCTGCTGCTAAAATGATCATGTTGTTACACAGAACGGTTCATGCACTGAATGCAGCTTAAAGAGGTTTTAATTAGAAGACTAAAAGGCTACAGCAACACTGTGGCTTTGTACACAGTGAGCATTTGAGCTAAATGCTAACGCTGGCGGGCTTCGTTTTGAAGATATTTTGTTCAGTCTTGTTCTTGTTTCTTCTCGTTTCTGTGTGTAAAGTCCTGAGAACTTTGTGGCATATCATGCAGACACTGAAGGCAACCTGTCGTTGAGCGTTGTGGAGAAACGCCGTTGGTACCTGATGACCTGGGAATGGAATCTGGGGGAAATTTGACGTATGTAGTAGAAAAGTATTCAAGCATCAAAACATACTTTAGGTACCAAAAGTAAAAGTACTGATTGTGCAGAACGGCTCATTTCAGAATTATTATTATTAGTATTATATCAGTGGTGCATTCAGGTGTTCATCACTTCATGTTGCAGCTGATAAAAGTGGAGCTAATTTTATTTACTTTATGTTCTTCTGGGTAACGTTAAAGTTAAAATTTAGATGTTTTAATTTTCAGATGTTTTTTGCTTTTTCTCTTCGTGTTGCTGGACAACATTCGACCACAGAACCTGAAACATGGCACAAATATGACGAAACGGCACAAATACGACGAAACGGCACGTGGAGCAATGCAACACACAGCAACGCGATGATCTTTGTGTTATATAATTATATCTCCTGTCACAACAGCCTGAAAACTTTGTCTCTGATTTTCCCATCGATTCTCTGACCGAGCACAAAACACACACACACACACACACACTGTCGCTGTAGATCACGGCTGTGACAGATTGGTGTTGCCGAGAGGAAAATATACAGCAATTTAAACATCACATGGGCACACGGTGAGTAATGGGAGCGCAGGACGACTGACAGGAAAACAAGGATCGAAAGAGAAAGCAGAGAAACTGACAAACTGTCTGTCTGTCTGTCTGTCTGTCTGTCTGTCACTCTTCTTCTGTCCCTATAGTTATTTTTATTCACTTATCTGTGGATATTTGTCAGTCTGTCTGTTGTTCAGTGTGTCTGAATGTTTGATGTCTGTGAACATGACACGGAGCAGAGAGGTCAGACCGATGGAAAAGACGGACACGAAGGAAAATACTTAATACTTATAATTATAAATTCTACTTGAAAAGAGACAAAATTAGTTGTTTTACATTTGATTTAATACCTAACAGTGAGCAGAGAAGTGCCACTGGATGACTCTGATCCTGAAGAAAATGTAAAAACTTGATGATTCTCAGGCAAGTTCTGGAGTTTAAAGGAGATAAATCACAGAAGTCTCCAAAAGCTGTGTGTCGCTGCCACTGCTGGAGATACAAAAGCAGCCAAACCACAATGTCTGACTTCCTGATATAGAGGAAAACTGGAGGAAGAGAGCAGCTGGACGTCGCTCAGAAAGACAGAAGACGTTCTAACAGCTGGAGCCTCGAACACAAGTGACGTCAGCATCATGAAGCGATGATTCACTGTGACGGGTCGAGAGCCGCAGTTCATATTTTAATCCTACAGTTTGTTAAAGCGACAGAAAACTCGTGTGTGTTTGCTTTGAATCTGGAGGAAACCAACACACAAACACGTCTGACCTTTAAAAAGACATCAGTTCATCTGTGCAAGTGTGAAAACGCCAATAAAATATTTAGATTCCATTATTGTTTTGATTTTAAACATTAAATCGTCATTACAACACACACACACACACACACACACACACACACACACACACACACACACTCTGTGTTTGTGAGCGATGTGACATTTTTAAATTCCTGTTCCAGCGGTTCTGCACGGCTGGACGCTTTAATAGAAAGTTTCTCTAGAAATGACAAAGTATTTTATTCGCCTGGTCTTTATTTTAAAAAGCAGCTCGAGTCTCAGCGCTGCAGAAAAACACCTGAAACACAGCAGAAGGTGTGGAACAGAAATGTGGGATTAGGGAGAAACAAGTTGTTTCTGTTTAAGCCCCCTCTGTTTTTCCAGCAGTAACAAGGTGTCCACACGAAACGAGGAGAAAGAGGAAGCACGTTAACCTTCGCCTGACTCGGCTCTGCTGCAGGACACTCAGAGCAACGCGTCGAGCTTTTGTGGACGAATCCTGTGAAAAGATGCATTAACAGCGACGTGTCGGTGCCATTACATTAAAGACAATTTAATTAAACTGTCTTTTCAGTCATTGTGGTCCTTTTCAAAAAACTACGCTGTGAACAAAGCACAGAGTAGAACTGAAACCTAAAAAGCCGACCTTTCAAACTGTGTCTCTAACAATCAGAATAATCATGAAATGAATCACCGCTCAGCGCTGTGACGCTTTCAGGTGCTTGTACTTCCATTTCATACTTCTAATCCACCATTATATTTTCTTCTCCACACATTTTGTGCTTTAGTTACTCAGATTCAGATTAATAATACAAACTATAATAAATAAATTAATATGTATTAATTAAGATAAAACATCATTGATATAAATGAATAAGATATAGTGCTTTTACCAGCTGCAACAGGAAAGTGATGAACACATTAATGCATAAATAATTTTAATCCAGTAATATAATATTATTATTATTCAGCAATAAGATGCATGATGAATATTTTGACTTTTTGCACTTAAATCAGATTTTTAAGTAGAAGATCTGAATATGATTGTTTGTATTATTGGATTCATTCATTTGTGCAGGGCGGCAGCAGGAAGTCAGCCTGCTCCACCAGCTCAAGCTTCGGCGGCTCTTTTAGCTCTGTTTTTGGTCTCCACCTCCCGAGGGAAACATCTGGCTGTTTAGCTGCTAGATGCTCCACTATGTCACTGCTGCTGGGGGCTTGGACGGAGCAACATATCTTCAGCACTCATGAAGCTGTAATACAGAAATACAGTCGCTTCAGGTGAAGCTGATCAGAAAATGCTGTTTACATGTGAGTCTGTGATTCGGTCTTAATATCAGGTTCATATCTAAAGATTTCAGGCGGGATTTGGCTCCGTCGTCGTACATTTTATTCCACTTCCATCCGACTCTCCGGCTTTTCTCTTCCCTCTCAGGCTGCAGTGTGCCCATGTAGCGCTTTGATCTTCTCTCTTGCAGAATGTATATTGTCTGTAAAACCCTCTGCTACACTGGCCCTGTTTAAGTTCAAGAGGAGGAGGAGGACGAGGATGAGGAGGAGGCTGGTGTGAAAATAGACCGGGAGGAAAAGAAATAAGTAAGATGAGCAGACAAAGAGAAGAAGGTGGAGAGATGGACTAAAATCCTTCTGTATTAAAAATGCACAGAAATTAAGAGAAGAAAGAGAAGAGGAGGGTGGCAGAAAGAACGAGAGCTGAAGAGGAGGGTCAAGAGAAGCTGATGATAGAGTGAGGAGAGAAATAAGAAAAGGGGAAGAGTGTAGCAGTGAAAAGACGAATCACAGCCAGAGGTGACCTCCATTACCCTCTCTCCTCCCTTTCTTTGATGGAGAGAGGAGCGTAGGAGGAGAGTTGGAGGTGCAAAAACATTACTTAAAGGAACTATATCGAGAGAGACCGAAGTGGATTTCATCAGGACTTCATTAAACCTGCGCCACGCTGCAGAATGAAATGAAAAAAAGAACCTTTAATGACATTTAATGTGAAGAAGTCACTGACAAACAAATGTAATAAAGGGTTAAAAAGGAAGGAGGCCGCGTCAGTCATCAGAGCTGGTGCTGATTCTGGATTACTGGAGGAAAACCGCCGACACTGAGACGCAGTGAATTACAGGTGGAAAGATGAGGAAGAGGAGGAAAAAGTGAAGAATTATAAACTGTTACAGTATGAACATCTGCTCTGCACACATGTCCTGTGTTTTAGTTTGAGAAAAAACTAAATTTAGGTTTGATTAATTTTGTTTTGTTTAGTTTCATTTGATAATGTAATTCTCTGTCAGCACAGATGGAGAACCTGCTTCCTCACAGCCAACCGCAAACTGCTTCGTCTTAAATCATATTTCATAACGGCGCTGCTCTGTCATAGACGGTCACACTGACTGAGTGTTTCCCAAAACACAAATTTTAAAAAGCTTCATGAACACGTGGATGCAAATATCACATTTCCTCAAATACAAGCTGGGTCTCAAATAATGGCCGGGGGTGGGGGGACGTGGTCGTCTGAACAAATAAAGGTCAGGGAAAAAAACAAGGCTGGATCAACTCCTGGTGCTTGTCATGTAATGTGCATACCAACTAGCATAACGTACATTTTCATTGCTAAATTTAACATCCTAATATAATAACGTTAATGAGGACGAACAGGTTAATGTGTTGTAGTAAAGTACAACAGCCACAAGATGGCAGCAGCGACATTTGAAGGTCTGTAGTGAAACGGCAATTTTCCACATCCTACATAATTTCACAATAAAAGCCTTGTCAGAAAGTAAAGGGACTGTGTCCACTGAAACACTAGCAGGCTTTTAATTTGAAATTGATGCAGGAAGTGTTGCGTTTGTATTAAGAGCAAAATGCAGGAACAAACATTTAACAGGGCAAACAGGAGCGGATCAGGTAGCAAGGAGGCCTGGAAACCTGGCAGCTGAGATAAGTGAAGGCCCTTCCACGATTTGAGGACTTACGGTCGTCAGTTACCACTGAACACACCTGAGGTGATGAGATCAAAGCTACCTGAAAGAGTCTCAGCTCTGCTCTTGTATCTCTATCTTTGTGAGGACCAGCTGACTCCTCTCTTCAAAGGGCTGTTTGAGCTTCTGGACGTTTTAGGGGTATGCTAAGAATTAAGTTAAATTAGGGTTAAGATCAATAAGGGTCCTCACAAGCATAGCAGTACAAACCTGTGTGTGTGTGTGTGTGTGTCATTCCTGCTCACATGACCACACACACACACACACACACACACACACACACTCACAAGCTGTTATCTTAAGTGTCATCGTGTTCCATTAAAGAGCTTCTTCTTTCCTTATCAGCTCAAACCTCCACACACACACACACACACACACACACACACACACACACACACACACACACACACACTGCTATCACCCGCAAACACATGAAGGCAGGAGGGTTTTAGTCATTTTCTTTTTGCTGAGGGGAGGTCAGTCTGAGCAGGATGGTCCCTTATTTGTTGTTATCGACGTTCTTTTTAAAATCTGGGATATAAAACATCGTGGATTCACAGTGACACGGACTGTGACGTGTTCGCCAGCACACGCGTGCTGAGCTGAGCTGCTGTTTTCATCACTGTGTGTGACGTCGGTGTTGCAGGAGAAACGTTCAGACGTTTGGTTTGGATCGTTTTTGGCAGAGCGCCGTTTGATGCACGTTAAAGCTCGTCTTCTCTCTCCAACGCTGCACCGGAAGAGTCGAGTTTAATCCCAGTAAAGTCTGGTTTAATCCCAGCCGAGTGTTGTTTAATCCCATCACTGTTTGTGTCTTTGACCGTTCCTGAGCTTTAAGGAGTTCTTCTGGTTCGTAGAAGCTCGATTTCAACTTGTCTGGATTTTATTCGGAAACTGAAGAATAAGATAAGCGACTGTAGGCAGGTAAAGCAACTGGCCAGCTCCATTTCCACTGATGACTCCCATCCCCTGGCAGGTGAGTTCCAGCTGCTCCCATCTGAACAGAGATTCATAGTCCTGAGAGTTAGGACCACTCGTACAGGAACAGCTTTGTTCCTGCTGCTGCATGTTCTTAACAGGTCTTTATATTGGCATTTTAGTGATATCTAATGACTTTTATGTATTTTATTTATTTATTTTAGTCTTTTAACCGAAAGCTGCTGGGAGTACCTGTCAACCTGTCTTCCGTATGTGTCCTGTGTTTTTATATGTTGTGCATAATGTTTGAGACGCCCTCTCCAGACTGCAAAACAAATCTACCTACGGGTATCAATAAAGTTACCTTGAACCTTGAACTTGACATTTATCACATTGCTTCCACAGAGAGGGAGCTGATTGGATCGGGACAAGCGTCAAAAAGTGCAAAGATCCAATAAATTGTCAGACGTTAGACAACAAAATGTTGTTCCACAAACTCACTGATCTGGTGACGACTGTGGAGTGGACGTTTATTTACTGCAGGAGCTTAACGAGCGCAGGTCTGCAGGTTAATTGGCCACAGGAGGGAAACAGCCAGACAGACAGACAGAGAGACAGAGAGACAGACAGAGAGAGAGACAGTTTTTTCTTATTCCATTTATGTCGTATTTTCAGTTTAGAGATGTTTTCTGGTCTAATGTTCCTTTGGTTCTGTGTATAATAGAAATGTTCCTTATTGTCATAATGAAAACGAAGAACCAGCGTCGCCAGAGACGACCTCAGCGCACGGCGAGAGGATTTCATGTGTTTGACACCAAATGAAACCAAGCATTGATTTCTCCGGCCGTGCTGAGCTCACGCTGAACGCTGCCTGCTGCGTCCTGTTAAATATACATCTGAAACTAAACATGCAGAGCGAGTCTCCACTCTGGCAACACATGAGATAAAATACGATGTGCTGTTAACTCTCTGAGCTGCGCTGCACACTGTACGAGTGCGTCTGGACCTGACCTTCTCATATTTCTCTTTACATTAACATTTCAGAAGGAAATCAATGTGTTCGTGCGTCCCTGAATAAACACGGCATCTCATTTAAAAGTCAAAACATTTCCTGATATAAAAAAATGTCTGACGTATTCTGTTTGTCCTCTCATCGACAAAAAGACCAAAATTGACAATGTGCTGGTTTGTCTCTCAGCGCCGTCTCACTTCCTGTTTGTGGCTCTCAGCTGCAAGCCCATTGGTTCCTGCTGATGATGTAACACCTCAGAATGTGTAGTTTCATTATCTATCTTCATATCTTCGTTAGTAAACAGAGCTTTTGTTGAGGACTATTTTTAGCGGCGGATGAATCCACATTTGGTGCTGCAGTGAGTGTTTGTGGCAGCAGGGCGCTGTGTGTGTGTGTGTGTGTGTGTGTGTGTGTGTGTGTGTGTGTGTGTGTGTGTGTGTGTTCATGGTGATGAAGATGAGGCTGCTTTAATGGAGCTCTGTGGCTCAGAGGAAGAGGCTGGATCAGGATTTAGAAACAGACTGTCACCGGTTTAGTAGAAACGTCGAGCCTTGTTAGCAGATAACGACGAGCGCCGATTGGTGGAAATCATCCCGCTCTCGTGTGATTGGTCGATATCCGCGGCTGCTCAAAGATTTGTGTGAATTTTTGCAGAAACACAACAAAGTGTGTGATCACACACAGACACGCTGCATATATTCACAGCAGAGCGAAGGTGACAGAGTGAATCTATTTTAACAACAAAAACACACGAGACCGATGCTTCACTGCTCTGCAACTCTGAATACTGGATTAATTAAATTAATTAACACTCATCAACAGAAAAAAAAACACTTTAAACATCACAGAAAAAAACAAATCTCAACAAACACAGTATAAATATAAATCAACACATCGCTGATTTCATTCTGCTTCACTGTTGTTTCTGAGCACTGGCTGCTCTCACCTGCAGGCACAAAGCTTTCACGTTCATGCATGAGAGGCAATGATCCAATGACACGTAACAGTACTACAGTCACACTTTCTGCATACTTTTACTTTGAATACTTTTAGTACATTTTGTCTGAAGTGGTGAACCACTGAGCCTTTCAATCATGATACTATCACCTGTTACCAATCAACCTGTTTACCTGTGGAATGATCCAAACAGGTGTTTTTGGAGCGTTCCACATCTTTCCCAGTCTTTAGTTGCTCCTGTCACAACGTGTTTGAAACGTGTTGCTGCATCAGATTCAGAATGAGCAGATATTTACAAAAATCAATGAATCTGATGAGCTCAGACAGTAAATATATTGACTTTGTGCTGTTTTCAGGTGAGTTTATGTCACAAAGGATTTTGTTTTATTCATGTTTTACACCGCGTCTCAACTGTTTTGGAATAACATCATGAATGCAGGACATTTATGTGGCTGAAATTTTATGGGTTTGATGAGATTAATTCATTTTGAGCACAACTTCCAGATGTTTCATGTGTAAGAGGTGTGTTATATAAAGGAAGAGATGCATTTCTAACATGAGCATCATCTGTTTAATTAAGCGCCGTGCTGCTCGTTTAGAATGAGTTCTTAAAGTTCAGGGCAGAAGGTGATAAACTTCAGCTTCCTGTTTTCTGAAAGACCTGAGTCTGCTGCTCTGCTCCAAGATTCCTCCTTCCAGTGGATCCACTGGATTTATTCTGCTCGCAGTCTGTGTGTGTGTGTGTGTGTGTGTGTTGATAACAGTGCTCGTCTGATAATCAGCAACAATTACATCTCAACAGAAAGAGACAGTGAAGAGGTGGGTGGAAGGAGGAGAGAACTATTGATATGGTAATATCTGTCACACACACACACACACACACACTCAGGCCTACATTACAGTGTGACAGCGAGAGAATAGAAGGTTTCATTTTCTGTCTCACGAACCTTTTATTACAACGAGAATGAAACTGCTCATTAGAGACACAGAGAGGAAAGAGGTGTTGCATTCGAGTGAATTCGTGCAAAATGAAATGCTGTGTAGGTGACGACGCCTGACTGTTTAATTATTATGATTATTATCTCACACATTTAGAGCCTTTAATGTCTTTTCACACCAAATAAGACTTGCAAAAGGAGCACTTAGATTCACTGAGATTGATTTCTGTATAATGAGCTCGTTCTCACAGGAGGTTCGTTCTTAACGGCACAACTTCAGCACTTTGAAGCGTCTTCTCAACAGAGCGTTCTTGAACGCAGCCTGAGGGCTTGTCCTTAGTCCTTTAAGGACTAGTGATTTCTATTGTTAGCACCAAGCTAGCAGCTGTGTTTTGGTTTAGTTGTGGTCAGATTTGCCTGCTGTGAACGTATTCATACGGGGGATGTTTCAGGTCCTGATCCAGTCTAGTCCAGTCCAGGAAGTCCAGTTTGAATCACAGAGTTTAAACCAAGGTTTAGAATCATCTGAGACAACTCATCATTGTTGTAGTCCTGCTGCAGGCTATATTAGCCGCTAGTAGCATAGCACACAATCTAGCTAACGGTGGATAGTCAAGTTGCATTGTGGGTAAAGTAGGTGCCAGGGGGATATTACAGGATAAACCATGCAAAGGCAGAAATGTGTCCACAGCTGGAGATTCAGTTTCCCTTGGCGTATTGATGCTGATGCTACTGAACGTAGCGATGTCCTCACACGTATGAATTTCACTGACAGACACTGGATGTAAAAAAAAACTCCTTTAACTCACTACACCTGTCCACCTCTGCGCCAATTTAATATAATTTAAACTATTTAGTGTTCATTAAGGAATGATCGTTAAATAGGCTAAATAGAAGGATAAACAGAAAACTTGCACAGATGCATCTGTGCCACTTTTTCTTTCCGCTGACTTTGCATCCAGTCTAATTTGCTTCTGTTTGGTCTGAACGCTGCTGCAAGTGAACTGAGTCTGAACTCATCTGTCAATCATCTCGGCACTAATGGACTTCCAAACCTCCCAAAGTGAATCAGTTTGATACTGAAACTTTCTTTAAACTGTAGTCAACACACACACACACACACACACACACAACGCAATGTAGTGATGTCAGATTAATAGTGCTGAGGTGCGTTCAGGGCCTCAGGCTGCAGATAGAACCTCAATCATCCATCACCCCTGACTGCTGAGATAATTACTACACACACACACACACACACACACAAAGATTCTGTCATTTTCCTCTGTTTTCTCCACTTGTCTCGAGGAAACAACCAATTTCCTTTGAACATTTCAATTTACCTCAAAGCTCGCTCGCTCGCTCGCTCTCTGTCAGCCTCACCCGCCTGATTGGCTGGGAATTACACGCTCATCAACGATCGGTCATTAGCTCATGTTTAGTCAGCCAGGCTTTCCAGGGACAAACAATTCAAAGATTTCCTCCAATCAAAGTAAAGGACCAGTCAGATGAAGTTTCCTCCACAAAGAAGTCCTGAAATAAGTTTGTTTTCTCTTTGGCTGGTTTCATTCGTCATTTCATGGCCTAAACCTGCAAGATTCATCATTTCAGATGCTAAAACTTTCCACATTAATCAAGTTCTGAACCAACTGGTCTGCACTGTGTGTGTGTGTGTGTGTGTGTGTGTCAACAGTGCTTTAAGACTTTTTATGCAAAAGAGATTCTTTTTTACAAGAAAAATGAAAACTGTGAACAAATGTGTGTTTTAATGGCCGTTGTTAAGTCTGTGTGTGTGTGTGTGTGTGTGTGGCTCAGAGTGGTTCAGTGTGTGTTTTGTGGTTCATGCTGCTGCTGCAAACTCATTTCTCCAAAGAAGAAGATAAAGTGATGTTTGTCTGTGTGTGTGTGTGTGTGTGTGTGTGTGTGTGTTCACCATCCACACTGACACATTAATATGCAGATCTTCGGTCTCTTCCTCAGCTCCTGTTCTGGATTTCTGTGAATAGATCTTCAGATGAGTCACGCTGTAGAAACACAGAGTTTTCGGTTTCACTTGAACGTCTCCTTCAGTCGCTCAGCAGAGCTCGCTGACGACGGTTTACTGTGACGACACACGTCACTTTTTGCTGTTTATCCCTCAGATTTAACCGAAAGGATCTGATTTCTCTGAGATCTGCTTTCTAATCACACCTCTGTCACTTCCAGCCTTTATATCTCATTATCTCAACATATCAACTCGTTTTCTTGCTCATAAACTTTAAACTTAATCAGCGCTGAATGTTGAAAGCTAACAACTTTTCTCCAGTTTCTAGTTTTACTGAGATCAGCAAACATCAAACATCAGACTGTTTGACCTCATGGATTCAACACACGTCTGTTCTGAACTGACCGGCTGAGAGCTCCTGCAGCTCCACCCTCACATGCTCCATCACTTGGTCTTCCTTTTTAAAACTTTATTAACAACACAATTATTCCAGTATGCCGCCAGTTTTACCCAGTTCAGTGAGCCGTTCCTCTGGGCAGCGACTCCAGGTTATAGCTGGTGTCCAGCTCACAAAGGGCAGGCTGACGGTCAGTGAAGGCAGCTCGCTAACGTTAGCTCATTTACATTAAGTTAACCACCGTGTGCGGTTTTCAAAATGCTAATGTTAGCACTCAGATTAGCTGACGTTACGTCCAACCAGTCGATCGGATGAACGGCTGTCGAGAAAATCAAAGGACGGACAGACAGAGTCCTTTCATCTCAGTGTGATGTCTTGTGTGTTTCTCAAACGATGACGCAACGTGTTTTCATGAATCGTCCTCACAGAATTTCTGTGGAAACTCGACTTTTTGTTAGATCGTTCTTTCAGACTTTAAATTCTTTGACAGTTCATAGTTTTAAGATTTTCAGCTGCTCTTAAAATTCATTCATCACTGTTTCCAAAGCTTCTCCACAGACGAGCTTCATAAAGTTATGGAAATGAGAAATTATGCAAAAACCTCAGAGTCTGTTGCCATGGCAAAGTGGTATAATACTCTGTTGTTGGACTGTTGTTGCTGTGACTATTTGCTCATTAGACAGAAACAAAAGGCAGAGGATGCTGTGTATGACACACACACACACGCATGCATGCATGCACACACACACACGCACGCACGCACGCACGCACGCACACACGCACACACACACACTCAGTGAGTTCAGTTTTAGCGACTCAGTGTGAACGAAGCCGAACTGAAATTAAATTAATTCAGTTTGCAGAGATGAAAAAATACAAATGAATATTTAGTCTGAGTGTGTGTGTGTGAGTTTGTGTGTGTGTGTGTGTGTGTGTGAGCGAGTGTTTTGCCTCAAGGAAAATCAGCTCAACTTTCATTCATATTGAAATGAACCAGTGAGAGCGAAGAGGAGGAAGGAGGATTAGGAGGAGATACGAGAGGAGGAGAGGAAAGGAGAGGAAAGGAAGAGCTGAGGAAACGGAGGGAGACGAGGAGAGTGAAAGAGGAGATAGGGAAGGAGGAGTTGGAGGGAGGACAATGAAAGGAGAAGAGAGGAGGAGATAGGAGGAGTCACTGTGACATTATCTGTGTTTCCTTGTCTCGCTGCTGTCAGAGAGACAACTAATCCACTCCACACACACACACACACACAGCCTTTCACAGTTGTACGGTCGCAGCAGATTTTTGATTAGTAAGGAAACAAGCTGAGTGTCATCCAGTAACCAGCCAACAGCCTGCAGGTCATGGCCACGTCACACCGAACGCTCCAAGTCTCAGCTCAGGTGTGTTTACCTGGCCGCAGTGGTGGATTTCTACCTTCACCTGTCCAAACCCCAGCTGACTTAATGACGTTATTTCATTACCTGTAACAGAGAACAGCGACTGCCGCGAGCTTCAACAGCAGAAACCTGCAGCAGACTCCACAGCCAGCAGCTGTCACATATCCTACAGCTTTAACACTGCGGCTAAAAGAAGCTGCTAACTTTATGCTAACGATGCATCCGTTAACAATGTGACAGGTGTCGCTCATCGTGATGAACGTACAGAGAATCATCAGCTGCTGTGTTTTTATTCGAGGTTAAATTCAACAGGCTTGCAAATAAATTTACACAAAAGATCATCGTGAGGCGTTTGAGTGTCGCCTTTTTTCCTGACTTCTCACTGTTTTGGGGAAATACAGACATAAATGGATGTAATATAAACAGCGTTACAGGTAACAGTTGGCTCGCAAAGTACCTGACACACACACCTCACAAATCTCAATAATGTGTCGTTTACACCTGAGCTCCAAGCAAGCTGATTGGCTGATTGTTGTGATGGTTCAAAATCTGTTTAAAATCCACGTGAGCGTCTCGGGTGCAGGTTCTCCAGCCGAAGAGCCGGTTTATCTGCTGCTGTGGAAAACAACCACATCACATTAGGTTCCTCGTGCCTCCATGTTTGAACGAGAAAAAACACGCTAACGAGCCGTTCGTTACACGTGATGATGATTAGTGAACGTTAGCTGGCCTTTATGCCTCTAAATGGTGAAATAGCTCATTGTTCCCGAGGTGTAGAAGCTAAGTTTAAATCTTCATCTCATAAAGTTAATCTTCAGTGACTCCACTCGATACATCACAACCCTGATCCTGGAAAAGTTCCACTGCAGCAGAGGATGCTGGGAAAACCAAAAGCTTCGGAACCGGAGCGACAGAACAATGGCGACAGGTGGCGATGAAGAAGACATGTTCACTCGCTATCGATCCTTTCTGAAGATCTTCTGAACTCCCTCTCGTCTGCTTTCCCTCCATCCTTTGCGCCTTTGGCCGAAAACGTGATCCCGTCTCGTCTTTTTACCGATGACTCGAAGCTCTGAACCTTCCCCCGAAGGTCGTCGGTTCAGTAATGTCCTCGCTCTTTCATAATAACGTACAGTTTACAGTCTAACACTCGGCTCAGTAATGTAGAGCTCTTTTATTATTTCTGCTCTTTTCCATGACTGTAGTGAAGCTGTTACCATGGCGACCATGGATTATACTTGTTATCAGAAAATGAATTACAGTTTTCGCTCTCTGTCTTCCTGTCCTCCATTAAACTGTGTGTGTGTGTGTGTGTATGAAAGTTAAAGTGTGAGTGTGTATGAGTGTGTGCATGAGAGTTTGTGTGTGTGTGTGTGTGTGTGTATGTGTGTATGTGTGTGTGTGTGTGTGTTATCTAAAATGAGATTCCTCTGAACAGACAGAAGACATTTAGAATAATAACAACCTACACACTGCTGCTGTTTCTCCTTTTTCCCATTCCCTCCTTCACCTCCTCCTCCTCCTCCTCCTTCTTTCTTCGATCCCTCATTTTCCTTTCAGCCTTCTGTCCTCCTCTCCTTTTTGTTACCCCTCCTCCTTTTCTTTCCTTTCTTTTCTCCTCATCCCGTCTTCTCTTTTCTCTTCCTCTTTTTGTTTGTCTCATTTATTTGTCTTGCTCTTTCTTTCTGCTTCCATTATTACTGTCTTGTCCTTCCTTCCTCTCTTTCTTTTCTTTTTCTTTCTATCATCCTGTTTCCTCTTCACACCTGTGCCTCTTTCGTCACCTCCCTCTCACTTCCTTCTTTGCCTCCTCCCTCCCTCCCTCTTTGCTTCCTTCCTCGTTTCTTTACCTCCTCCTCACCCTTCCCCGACCTCCTTCCATCCATCTCTCATGTCTTTTCTCCCACTTTGTTTCTTCCTCAATGACACGACCATCGTATCATCTGTGCCGACTGATCGTGACGTCACGGTGACACCTGATTCGCTCCTGATTGGTTCAGAAAACAAAACACAACGAACAAAGAATGAACGAGAACATGATGAATGAAGTTAAACAAAATGAAGTCAGTCTGAGTATCAGGATACTTATTTTCACTTTTCTATTCTCCTTCTTTCTTCCTCTTCCTGTCCTTCCCTCCTTCACTTCTTCCACACTACGTCTTCCTCCTCCGGCTGCTCTCTGTGTCCTTCTTCCTTCCTCTTTCATCCCTTCCTTTCATCTTCCTTTCCTCTTCCTTTCATCCTTCCTTTCATCTTTTTTTTTTTACAACCCTGATTCCAGAACAGCTTGGACGCTGCGTAAAACATCAATAAAACAGGATGAGAAAACCAGCAAATCCTGTTTGACATAAACTCAACTGAAAAGAAAGACAAAGACAATAAATAAAAGTACTTGTGTAAAAAAGTACTAAATGTAAAAAGTAAGTCAGCTAAAGTGTACTGAGGAAATGTTACACCAATTACTCTGTGTGTGTGTGTGTGTGTGGTGAAGTATGATGCTATGGTGAAATTGTAGAACACCTTCAGGTGCATGAAATGTCAATCCAACACTGCGACTGGACCATCACGTCACAGAGTCCTGATGTCCTCATAAACTCCACTTGTTCAAACAGATTTTGCAGCCTGTGCAAACCGCTGATAATCAGCTGTAAACATTCAGCGGCTTCCTCTGCAGAGCCTCGCTGCAATTAACCAGAGAGGAGGATCAAACGCAGACAATTCAGCACAGACGACCAATAATTATCCAGCCTCTCTGTCCCAGTATAACCAGACCACTCAGCCCCTCACTACATGGGCTCAGGAACACTTTGTACAGGACTGATTTCTGTTTTTCTTGTGTTTTCCACAGCGTCACAACTTTTTTGGAATTGGGTCAAACCTCCACGAGCAGCTCTTCTTCATGGTTATAAAACAGAGCGTCTCAAAGGGCGGCTCGCACAAACACTCTGCGCGGCTCCTGAACGCCTCCTGAAATGCACGCCTCGTATTTGAATCACACGTTGTCCATTTTGATTCCATTTTAAAACACTGGTTGAGTGCTGCCGCTTCAGACTGCAGCCCCCTAACGAGCATCAGTCAGGTCAGGAATGACAAGTCGTAGAGGGCCACTGGCTGCTCGTGGCACCTAATGAGCGTCAGGGGAATCAGGCTCTGTCATCAGCGCTGCTGCTGCTAGTTAAAGTTAGAGATTTCAGTGGACGACTCGGCTGCTTAATGTGCAAGTGAGACGGGAAAGCCGCGACGGACAGGCCGCTGTATGAGGAGAAAAGGAGGTTTGAGGAGAAATGGATCAACTCTTGACGGACACTAAAAGTGACCTGCGAACAGGTGAATTCAGTGCAAATGTTGCACACTATAATGAGACCGATCACAAATCCAGTGACAGTTGATGTTTTTTCCTGTCGGCCTCAATCACTCGCCAGCTCCCGGAGCTGGCACTCGGAGCTCCTGTTATAAACTCAGCAGAAAACAACAGATTCAATCTGGTTTTGGAGTAAACTGTCAGACTCTCGTATAAGCCCAGAGTACTCCAGTATCTCCCTCTTCCTCTCTCTCCATCATCTGTTTAGCTCATTTCTCTCTCTGTCACATCCTTTCACGGGCCCATTAATCTCCCCGCACACTAACACACACTGTGTAAACTCTCAGTGTGCATCCGCGGCGAGATTTCCCATGATGCCGTGGGAAAAAACGGCGGAGCCATTCATCACTGTGGATGACGTTTAGAGAGATGTCACACACACACACACACACACACACACACAGACACACACACACACACAGACACACACACACACACACACAGACACACACAGACACACACACGCGCACACACACACACACACACACACACACACACACACACACACACACACACACACACACACACACACACACACACAGAGCTCTGGAGGTTGTTGGTTTGAATCCTGAGACTCTGTTTGCTCCTCTTCTTCCTCCCTGGAGTTAAATAATGAAAACTCGCTGCCAGCTACAATTTGTCGTGATATATTTTGGGAAAAATGCGCCATCTGACTGTTGGCGTTGTTTCCATGGCAACCAACTACCATCAACAGCACTTGTCAGAAAGCGTCGGGACACTACTGCTAAGAGCCACCTGTCGACGGTCACTCCGAACACCGGGGGGCAGCATCACACCGGAATAACAGCTAACTGCTGCTCTCTGTAGCTCGTTTTTTTTTGTTATTTTTTTGTCAGAGACTATGACAATAAAGTTCTTTTGAATCTTGAAACCTTGAAGATATTATTAAAGTATTAAACTGCAGAGGAATAATATAACTACGAACAAAAAAAAAAAACATCAGGACAACGTCTTCATTAGTGAATGGAATTTGCTCAGTGGTCATAAAGATACTTAAATGGATCTATACCTCAGTTGTCATGGCGATAATTCAGTAGTCATCAGCTGACAGTTGTAATGTATGAAACTTCTCATTGCTTGACCCCGACTTCAGTACAAAGCACTGGATTGAAACAGACTGGATCACACACAAGGTTAACCACTTTAATATCATCCAATCAGAAAACACAGGATACCACAGCAGTGCAAACAGGAAGTAGGATTAAACTCAGCTCTGCAACTTCCTGTTTCCGTCACTGTCATTACCTCATCGTCACCATCATCATTGTGATCATAACCATCATGAACGCCGATTTCATCTGCTTCAACATCTTCAAGTTCTGCACTTTAATTTTAAACATTGTGTGATTTACATGGGGCAGATTTGTTGTGTGCTTTATGTCTATAAAGCTAATTTCCCTGACAGGACAATACAGGTTCAAAATGCATTGAATAATTAGCATAATAATTAGAATAACACTGATTAGCTTTTTCACATCAATTACTGACTCAACCATCATCATTAAACCTATCACCGTCCTCAGTCCTGATCATAATCACAATAATTTTAATTATCATAATCTTAATCATCAAGACTGACACAGCAGACATCATCGCCATCAGTCCTGCTGTTATCTTCATCATCATCCTCATCACTCACACACACACACACACACACACACACACACTTACTCATGCACACACTCACAGTCACACACGCACGCACACACACACACGCACACACACACACACACAGTGTACAGAAGCAGGCAGGCCCATTAATTCATATATGGCTCAATTATTAACATCAAAGCCGGATCTAACAGAAGAGGAATAACTTCAAAAAGTCTGTTGAACAGGACGGAGGGTCAATGCACCAGACTTTCAGAAGTTCATTATGATTCATTTTAAGTCCTTTTCCAATATTCTTAAAAGTCTCCAAGTTGGCCCTCAAAAAATCATTCGGTGTCCAGCTCATCATTTCCAAGACTCCACAGTTCAAGTCAGTAACATTTACATTTAAAACTCTGAGGGGGAAGGCAGGCCTCCACAGCCTGTAACATCCACAGCACTGCAGAGCCCATTACACTGTACAATCCATGCTGAAAATCTGTTGACCTGCAGAGTCCGTCATACTTTCTGTCACACTGTTACAGAGTCATTTGTGTCGTAGGATTTGTTGCACTGACGACTCCATCGGGCCATCACATCTGTCAAACTGTGGAGATCATTTTTGTCTGTTGCACCAGAATAGATCTCACTGCAGGACTCAAGCAGTAAATTCCGTCCCGCCAGCTGTCCATTGAAGAATCCGTTGCAGTTAGAATCCATCAATCCTTAAAGTTCAATGCCTTGTGAGGTCCATCAATCCATCACTCCGTAGAATCCACCACCCTGTGAAGTTTACAGCGCTGCTGACTTGTATCACGCCACAAGTCCATCATGCTGCAGAATCTGTCATGCTGTAAATTCCTAAACTATGTCCAATCGTGTCACACAAGCTGTACAAGTCCACTGATGATGAACTTGTCATGTCCGCATATGAACAGTCTCATTTAAAAAGCCACATCATCTGCATATAGTGACACTCAGATAATCCCAGGTGTCTTTTTGGCCAGTTCTTTGTCCGAATTTTGCTAACATCCACTCATTTCTTCATACATTTGGGGACAGAAAAAAGGACTGACTAAAAGCTAACCACTGATTGGCTAAAAAATATCTTCCCACCCAGCAGCCGAGGCTGAAGTACTTCATCCAACAACTTTCTTTTTTTGTGCTTTATGAAACCACAGAGATCTGCTGAGTTTTCATTTGGTCAAATTTTTACTCTCAGTCTGAAAGGTGGTCTGTCAGTGTTATAGTCCCACGACTCTCAGGAGTTGGTCACTAAATAACGAGTATGTTCATTGGCTGAGAGATTTCCTGTGGGTGGGGTTTGGGGAAACGATTTTAACATGAGCTGTGTCATTTTTGTTTGCTTTCTGCCACTTCGCTTTGAGTTGTAAATGTATAGTTTGTACTTTGTAGTGTCCCACAATGAAATTAGAATAACAGAGAATAAGTTTTGGCTAAAAACTCCATTATTCAAGGCTTTGTCTATGATGATGGCCGATGCAACTTGACATGAAATCATGTTAAATGGTACGAAGAAAAGTTAGTGAGTGACGAAGGGAGTGATTTTTTGACACAGCTATGTTTGGTGTTTGAGGGTCCTGGATCATGTGACCATACTTTCTAATTTAGTGACGATTCTGTCTCATTTGTTTCTCTCAGTAGTAAAATCAACAACAGATAGCTAAGAAGAAAATACCTGTTAGAAGAAACTAAGAAAGACTCGTGTCTCGTCTTTGTCCTTTTTGTCTTTATTTGTAACCATGTAGATGAAATAAAATGTCCTCGTTTAAAATTCATTCTATTTCTTTCCTATTTTCCTTTCCTGTTTCCTCTGACTGCATCAGTTTATTTATTTGGTATTTCAATAATCCCTTTAGACAACACAGTTACATACTTCTCAAACAGAAACTGGGAAATGTAAACCAGGATATTCATGTGTAAATTCATGGGTTAGTTTTTGTTGATTCAATTTCAAGTTTGTCAAGTCAGATTCAGTCTCCATTCCACCTTTGCCACATACCAACCTGCCTTTTATACGTGAGCACTTTTTCATCTTGTTAATTTGTTTTCCCTTCAGGCTGTTTAAATGCTTTCCGGCTCTACTGGTTCAACCACCGAACACACCACAGCGTCACCACCTTTCAGTGCCTCCTCCTCATGTGGCATTCTCTGTGGTTTATTATTAGCTTTTATATTCAAAGTACATTTCTGAAGCGAGGCCCCGGCAAAAGCTTCCCAAACCCGCTGATATTTTCCAAACTGCTGCAGTTTTTGATCCGAAGAAAAACAAATGTGCTTTTTAAACTCGAGCAGAAGCCGTTTGAATGCTGAGGAGAGTTAATGAGTTTGAACGAGTCCTCTGAGAGCTGTGATCAGAGGACATACAGTCCATGTAGTGTTAATTACAGCTCTGTTCAGTGATCGACATGCAGCTGACTGCTGGGGAAGCTGGATGTGGCTCTCAGCTGGTTTAATGTAGCGAATACAGGCAGGTCCGGTTTAAACCGCTCTAGCTCTCTGGTTGTTGAGGACTTTGGATTAGAGCCGAGAGGGGCGGAAAACACAAGCTTCATCTTTAGTCAGCCAATCAAAATGCAGAGAATTGCAGGTGTGAATATGTCTTTTGACGGGTTAGAGATTGTGCTTGATCCTTTCAGAGCGATACATTTTGGTCTGGATGTTTTCGCTGGATTGTTTGGCTAATTTCAGCTCAGTTTCAGGTTCAAATTGGACGGTCAAAGGTTCTGTTCTGGTCAGGTTCTGACTGTCAGACCTGTGAAAACCTTTAGCTCAGATGTGAGAAGCTGCCCAGAAAAGCAGGTCAGGTCGCTGCCTTGCGGAGGTGATGCTGAGGAGACAGTGTCAACACCTGTGTCACCTGACCAAACACCTTAGCTGAGGTTGCATATCGAACCTCTGACGTTCAGTGTTTCATGTATGTCTGGAAGGTTCCACAAACTCTTAATTATGTATTGATAATGTATTAAGTTGGTTATTTTGTAGTTTACAGAAAAGTTCCTGAACATAGTGTTGGGTTTTAAGTCAAGAAACAACTGTATTCAACAACATTTATCTACTACTGCGTTTCATTTAATTTTCTGATCATATCTGTAACGTGTTGGTTTTGAGGCTACCTGCTAGCTAGCAATTTCTCAATTCGTGACTGCTAGCTACAAGCTTCGGTTACCTAAATTTGCCTTTTTCACAGCGCAGAAACCAGTTTAACCACATCAGCCACACAAATAATCCATCCGAAATAAAAAGTTTGAAAACACGTTTCTTTAAGAGCAAAACCAGTAGACGAAACAGCTGAATAACCAGTCGAGTCAGTCTTTCTCTTCATTCACTCATTTTTTTCACTCTCTCTGACTGCATCTGTAAGCTAGCAGTGCATTAGCTTTAGCTTAGCAGTCAGTCTGCAGTCGCTTCACTCTTGCTAGCAGGTGTAGCGTTAGCCGAGGGCGGGGCTCGGCGGTTTGCGCAGCCATTGGTAGAACTGCCGCCGGTGGAGGCGGTGCCAGCGCACGTTGCCCTCAACGATCTCCAGCGCCCGCGGCAACGCAGGGCCCGCCGACACGCCGCTGGACTGGATGAACTCCTTTAACTGAGGCAAGAGAGGAAGACGGGGAACAGTGACGAGAGGACGGAGGGAAAGAAGAAATGGTCAGATGAGATGTGATGACGGAAGGAAGAAAAAAGAGATGATAGAAAAGTTATTAGAATGATAGAATTATTGATCACACTGAGACACTAAGGAAAATAGTATTGCTGCCCCCAAGAGGATAAAAAGTTAATTACATCCCACAATATGACCTTCTGCTTCTATTGTGGGTGAAATTGTGGAACTATGGCGCCATGTTTTGTTGTCTTTGTTGGCTTCATCTCCACGGCAACGGCAGCTGAAGCTCATGGGTGTTGTAGTATTTCAGACCTGTCTGTCATCAAAATGACAGACGAGATATGATTCCTCAGACATGAAGCGGAAATATTTTAACGGTTTCGTGTTTCTGTGTGAACTAACATTAAGGAGGCCGTTCAGATAAGAAAATTAAATGTGAAAACAGAGTTAGGACAAACAGAAGCCCATCACACTGTGTGTCCACACACTTCTGGCCATATATTTCACCCTATTCAAGCCCAAAGAGACAGAGCCAATCGACAGGAAGCCAGCGGGTCAACCACTGAAGCTTCCTTGATGTTTTAGTGAAGAGAAGACTTTCGTCCTTTAATGACAGCTAAACGGTAACATTCCAGCGAGGAAATGTGAATTATTAAAGCTAAGCTGTCCTCTAAAAGCTCGATAATTCAAGAGGAACTTTCTTTGAAAGCTTCACAATTAGAGGTAAGATTCCCTGCATGAAAGTGCTCGTATCAAAGTGAAACTTTGTCTTGAAGGACGGTAATTAAGTAGACAGTTTCCTGCATGAGAGGTGAGGTATGAAAGAGCAACTTTTTTTGTCGAGAGAGAAACTTTAAAGGAAGAGAATTAATTTGATTTGATTTTTTC
The DNA here is from genome assembly GCF_017976325.1 of Chelmon rostratus. Taxonomy (NCBI): domain Eukaryota; kingdom Metazoa; phylum Chordata; class Actinopteri; order Chaetodontiformes; family Chaetodontidae; genus Chelmon; species Chelmon rostratus. Next base: position 18,788,260 of record NC_055679.1, read on the forward strand.
AAAGTAAAAGACTGAAGAGGAAACTTCGTGTTGTTCAGAGTTTGACATATTCACTGGAGCGAAATGGAGAAAATCCATCCCCTCAGTTCCCGTTCACGCCGTTCATATCGTTAACTCTGCCCACTTCTGCCTTCACTTCGTTTCCTCTCGTCTATCTATTCCCTCTTTCCTTTCCTGCCTTCTTCTCCTCCGTCCTGCACATTCAGTTTCTATTTTCTTTCATCTCATCTTTCTTTTCATTTCAGGCCATCTTTGTATTCCCATTTTAATTTCATCACAGACACTAAAGCCCACAGTCGGGTTCTTCGTACCAACAGAAGTGGGAGAGGTCTCAAACAAAAAAAAAAGAAGAGACGGATCTTTATTCACATTACCCACAAGCCTTTATGTCGAAATGTGAGGCTGCGAACATTCAAAACAAACTTCGGCTTTCATTATATTCCTCATTTCTACCTCTCTGCGTTTCATGAAAACCATCGCTGCTCTTTGAATAACCAACAACAGGTTTTGACTCTTAATTCTCTGATGACTCGAGATATTTCTGGGTTCCAGCATTAATCTGAGGGGCTTGAGCTTCTGTTGATGACTCAGCCTCTGAAGCTGCCTGTCCGGACGCATCCACAGCAGCTGCTGAGCGAGCCCGCTCTGAAACGCCGACGTCAGAGTCGTCGCTCTGATGGAAGCTGAGTTTAAGAGGCTTTGTGGTGATCAGACTTTAAGGTTAAGTGTCGTCTTTCTCTGAGAAGCAACAAGTGTTTCTTTTTTTAAGAATGAGTCAAAAAACACACAAAAGTTAACAAAGTTCCTGATTTAAAGAATAGAGGTGCGTTCATCCTGAACCTTGTTAGTCTTTGGTCCTGCTGGAACAAGCTGAAGCTGCAGCAGTTCAGCAGTCATCAACAGCTCAGAGTCTTAAGATTCATCATTTCTTTTTTCTTATTGACAATATGGCAGAATTTGATTTAACTGCTTCAGTCTGAATTATTGATCCACTGTTGAATGTCAAAACAAATGACTAAAAACTTGTTTTGTACCCGTCCTAAAGTCCGACACATGAGCACCTTCGTGTCAGCAGGACGATGCCGTTTGTCGTCAGTTTTATGATCTGACACCACTGAGGCGTCCGTTTGTTCAGGAGCAATAACAGCGCACCTGAATCAAGTTCTAGCGACTACGTCTACTTTGCTGCTTCAGGTGAGGGAACACTCGCAGTCGTCGACGGTTGGTTTCACCTGTGACCTGACCTTCACCTGTGACGACCACTTTCTCCTTTTCTTTTCACCTTTTGAGGCAACTAAAAAGAATCCGTATGGACTCAACATACATGGAAACATTTATCTTACCTTTGTGAAACAGCTGCAGGACCTCAATAATGTGTGTGTGTGCGCGTATGTGTGTGTGTTTACCTCGTTGAGCTCTTTGTCAGTGTTCAGGAACTCTGTGACTCCACCGATAAGCTTTGAGTTCATGAACAAGGCTTCGCCATAACTGAACAGAGACAGCGAGAGAGTAAATATTAAGAAAATTCACATTCCAGGTCAACGTGGACAGCCCGGCGTACTCGCGGACCCTCACCGAGCGTTGAGGACGTCCCACTTTTCTCTGAAGTATTTCCAGGCGAGGTTTCGACCTTGAGGGTTTCTGCCCACGTGGATGATGACGTCGATCACATCCTGTTCTGGGACCAGGTCAGAGGTCAAAGACAGGTTCAGTAACCTGGGAGACACAGAGGCACAGCCAAGCTGAGTAACCGTGGTGACAGGATTACGAGGTCAAAAAAAAAAAAAAAAGAAGCATTGCTAGCAATTAACTATAAACTGTACGTTTAAACTGGAGCAGCAATGAGGCATTCCTGTGTGTGCTATCACGTTAGCATGCTAAATGTTCTCCTAAAGAAATGCTAGCATGATAATATTTGCTACCGCTAAAAATGAGCCTGTGGGTCATATTTGGAAAGGTTCACTTGAGCTAGCATGGTAACAAACATTATGCTACTGCTCATATTCATGCAAAACTAAAGAATGCTGTTTTATGGGATGCTTAAATATTAGCCTGTACATCTTGAAACGTTTTAGCATACAAACATAAAAGATTAGCTTGTGGATTTTATTTTAGCATTAACTTCACTATTTTATAATCTGTGCAAAGCAAGCCTGCTAAAATATTAACTGGTGAGTCATTTTTAACTTCTTTACAAAAAAGTGATCTTAGTCATTGTAATATTGGTGTAAAATGTTAGAGTGCTAGTGTTTCATAGCAAGCTAACACATTAGCCTGTACATCCTGAAATGCTGTTAGCATACAGAGAGACATCCATAAGCTTTATTAACGTGATAAAACGCCCGGTGGATCTTATTATTAGCATAGTAGAAATATGATCTTCATTAAAGTGATATTAGTGTCAAAGAGCCTGCTAAAAAATAAGCTTGTGGATAATGTTTCAACAAATGTTACAATGCTATGTTTGTTAGCATGCAACAATCATAGCCTGTGGTTGATATTTTAGCCCAAATAAACCAGAACTGAGTGACCAAAAATTAGAATTAAAATTAAATATGAATGCAAATATTAACACGCATGAACAAAAATAAATGGCAAAGGCAAAGAACCATTTTAAACTGTCAACCTGGTGACATGTTTTTCTTTTTCGACTCTTTATTGTCTTCAGAAAGTCCTGCTATTAAACTGCCAAACACACGAACACAGGCTGTGTGTGTGTGTGTGTGTGTGTGTGTGTAAAACTGGCAGAAAAGGTCAAGTTGTCTGCTGGAAACGGACGTTTTGTAGTTTTTGTGTTGTGGCTTGCAGCTCTGCTGGAGGGCGTAGCTGTCAAACATGAACGGCGCCTCTGAAACAGAGACACTTTGATTGAGGGAATTACAGAAAGTGTTTGTTTGCAGAATCCTGATAATTCAGACGTGTAAACGCAGTAATCCCAGTTTCTAAAGTGTTTTTTGAAGATGTGAGACTGAACAACACAAACAGAGAGAACAGAGTTTCACAAGAAAAATGATGTTCATTCATCAAACATCGTGACCGGAGTTTCCCTTCATCTTCTCCTACTTTCTGCTTCCATTTGTCTGTGTGTGTGTGTGTGTGTGTGTGTGTGTGTGTGTGTGTGTGTGAGCTGGTTGTTTGTAGCTGCTGTCTTTTCATTAAACCCCCAAATCAATTTTCTCTCTCTTTTCCCACAATCCCTCTGTGCTGAAACCATTTCCTGTGTGACCAATCAGTGTGTTTCTGTGCTGTGGTTTTTGATTTTTTGTGTGTGCCTTAGAGAGAGAGATAGAGAGGGAGAGTGTGAGTGTGCGTGTGAGCGTGTGTGTGTGTGTGTGGGGGGGGGGGTGTGCGTGTGTGTGTGTGTGAGTGTGTGTTTGTGTGATAGGTGCTATCAGAACATGCAGTACTACCTCTCTGACTGCAGAACAGTTTACTGCGGCTGGAAAATCAATACTTGATACACACACACGCACACGCACACACACACACACACACACACACACACACACACACACACACAGCGATCTGTCTCACTGTACAGTTTTGAGTGTGTGTGAGAGCCATCCATGCTATTTTTCTCAACAGGATAGCAGCAGTTAGCTCCTGATAAAGTACTCTGCTGTTAACACACACACACACACACACACACACACACACACACACACACACACACAAACACACTTAGACAGAAGGCCAGATTTATGTACATGTTCGGCCTCGGGCACATTTTCTCTGCACCCTTCATTCATTTGCAGTCTGTTTCTCTTTCAGCGCGCCACGAAAATCAACTCGCACACTCGAAACTCGCCACAGTCAGCATTTCCCCACCTTTAGCTTTTCACCAAACTTGTGTTGTCATCACGTGTTTGACCTCACACAGTCCTCCTCTCTTTAAGGCATTTAAGACTTGAAGGACTCCTGCTGAAATGTGTTGACGACTGACGAACTCTGCAGACGTGAAAGAACCCCGCTCTGATCCAGGTATTGATATTAACACATATGAAAGGGGGTCGCTCGAACTGACAAACCCACAGAGAATTAGTGTGTTTTAGTGTCTATCAGTGCATTTGATTCCTTTCACAGCCTCCAACTTTCCTGTTTTGCTTCAGATTCACAGCTCTCATTAATCTGCAGCAGCAGCAGCTGTTTCCAGCAAACCAGCTCTGATAAAGTCACTGTACACCATCAGCCCCGCACTAAACAGCAGACACACACTGTTCTGCCACTTTCACCCACATGCAGGTTTTTTAAACACGGATAAAGGAATAAAAGTTGCTTTCCCATTGACTCTAGACGAGGTTGTTTTCTGTTACGTTAGATGTCACAAACACACTAATGCTAATGACAACACATGAGGATCACTTTTTAAACTTTTCATGAAACGAAGATGATGATGATGATGATGATATATTGATGGGGCATAACGAGTTGACAGGCAACAAGGCATGGACAGGCAATTGTCCGAACAAGCGGCATCATCATCGCTTCCGGAGAAGTGGTGAAAACTAGTGTATCCAGCCCAGAGTCATGTTTCCATCAATGCTGATCACAGCCAGAGCCAATAAACACCAAAGACCAAGGCCAGATGTTAGCGGGTGTTAGCAGCCAGATGTTAGCGGGTGTTCCCAGCCAGATGTTAGCGGGTGTTAGCAGAAAGATGTTAGCGGGTATTTGCAGCCAGATTTTAGGGGGTGTTTGCGGCGAGATGTTAGCGGGTGTTAGCAGCCGGATGTTAGTGGGTGTTAGCAGCCAGATGCTAGCGGGTGTTAGCAGCCAGATGTTAGCGGGTGTTAGCGGCCGGATGTTAGGGGGTGTTTGCGGCGAGATGTTAGCGGGTGTTAGCAGCCGGATGTTAGTGGGTGTTAGCAGCCAGATGCTAGCGGGTGTTAGCAGCCAGATGTTAGCGGGTGTTAGCGGCCGGATGTTAGTGGGTGTTAGCAGCCAGATGTTAGCGGGTGTAAGCAGCCAGATGTTAGCAGGTGTAAGCAGCCAGATGTTAGCGGGTGTTTGCAGCCAGATGTTAGTGGGTGTTAGCAGCCAGATGTTAGTGGGTGTTAGCAGCCAGATGTTAGCGGGTGTTTGCAGCCAGATGTTAGTGGGTGTTAGCAGCCAGATGTTAGTGGGTGTTAGCGGCCGGATGTTAGTGGGTGTTAGCGGCCGGATGTTAGCGGGTGTTAGCAGTCAGATGTTAGCGGGTGTTAGCAGGTTTTTTGTCCAGTGTGAAGAGGCTTTAGAGACCAGCTGGGGAACACAGTGGAACATTTCTTTTTGACTTTTTTACTTGATTTCATGCATTCTACGTACTTCATTTAACTTCATTTCATGACTACTATTCATCAACTACTATTTACATCTCATGTTATGCCATATTGTATGTCATATTAAGTTTTTATCTTCATTCTATCATATCTTTACGACTGTTATCAAGTGACTTTTATTCTCCATCTTATTTCACAGACATTTTCAATGTGAAGGACTTACTGCATGTGATTTATTTGTGTATGCTGCATTTCTGGCATCAAAGGTCCCATATAAATAAAGTTTATTATTATTATTATGCTTTAGCAGATAAAGGGCCAGATATTTCCTTCAGGAGTTGATAGAGACCAAACACAGAACTAAAAGAGAGATTCTTACATTCATAATTGTTCCTGCTGCCACTACGTTAACAAACAGATAGACTGATAATAGTTGCTTTATTTTGTTGTGTGTCCACATAAATTAATATGTAGCACGTTTATAAGTTAAGAATGAAGCATGTGAACAGCGGGAGAAGATCATGGAGAGGTGAAGTAAAGTCAGCAGCAAACTCTGAGCAAACCACAACAATAATGATGAGGAATGATGCCAAATTCAGACTGTAACAGGGGAAACACAAAATGAGTGTTTGGAGCCACAGCTGCTCGTTCGCAGTGTACGAAACATGGTGTTTCTTCAGAATGTTTGTAACAGAGTCCTTCTGTTGTAATGTGCAACAGACTGGAACCAGCAGGAAGTGACTGGGTAATAAAAGCAATGGGCGTAATTTGCAAACTCTGAAAAACAGATTTAGTATGAGGTTCCTCTTTAAAGCTGTAATAACTGCTACTTTTGGCCACTTGGTGGCAGCAGAAACCATTTATTGAAACAAGTATGACTATCATCATCTTTTAAGTCGATATGTTGAACTTGTTATCAAACAGTTGCTTATTTCCACATCCAGCAGTTACAGAGATGAGTCACCTGATGAATGTCAGTCCAGTAGTCTCTCTGTTTTTGGTCTCCACCAGCTCTTGTGGGAAATTTCTGGCTCTTTAGCTGCTAAATGCTGCAATATGTTCAGCAGCTCATCTCTAGCTGTGTCTTTGTCTAACTGATCTGCCCCCTAGTGGACGCACTTTTTAATCCTCCACATACACAAAATTCATGTTTCGTACATGACAAATACTCAAAAATATCGAAAGTGTAAAAAATGCTCATTTGTTTTCTCTTGCAACTGCAGAGAAACCTCAACTGAACCGCGAGGAGGAACGCTGCCTTGTAGCTCGATGTTCTGATGGATAATATTGATTATTGGAGTTTTCAAAGCAGGCGATTTTATAAACAAGCCGTCTCGTACATCAACATCAAAATGCAGACGTCTTTTTGTTTCGTTGTAAGGTGAAACCATCGGTCATCCTGTTTTAAGACCTGACACACGCGACCAGGAGCAGCAGCGTCATTCGTACCTGTTGAGGAGGAAGACGTTGTCCGAGCAGGTCAGAGCCTCCAGCAGGATCTTCTTCTCTGAAACGGCGTTGGACGAGTGAAACTTCATCCAGATGAACTCCCACACGTCCTCGTCCATCAGGCTGACCCCAGTGCAGTAAACTATGTCTCTGATGTTCGGAGGAATCCTACAAAGACACGACATCTAGTCATCAGACCGACCCCATCTGCCACAATGCAACACATTTCCAATTTAGCAGAGTAAAGACTGAATCATCAGGGATTTGATTTGACGTCTGTGCAGTAAAAGTAGCAGAAGCAGAATGTCAGTGTGACAGTGGACCAGGAACGGTAATAAAACTAAAAACCCTGATAAGACACATCGGCAGGATTAAGCAGGACTCTCTCTGGATGCTAAGCAAGAAATTCTTATTCCATCAGGGAGCTCCATTAAAACGTCCATTCACTTATCCTGTGGAGTCTGGTCATAAAATGCAGGGACAAAGACGCACTTAAAGACACTTTTCCACCAACTGGGACTCCACAAAGTCTCTGCAACCCTAACTGACACTTCTGAATGTATTGTGTTGGAATATTTTCACAGTTTGAATGAAGTTTATTGTCTTTTATTGACAGTAAAACTTTTGTCTCCGCTGTGTTTGATATTTATCATGTTTGAAGGCAAACTGTTATTATAAAGCATCATCGGCTCAGATTTATTTATGAGACCGTCTGATTCTTAGGCCGATGCTACTTTTCTTCTGCATCAGGAAAATCATGCAGGAAGTCTTTAGAAGTTATGAGCAAAGCCATGAATAAAAGTACAAATACCACACTGTACTTCAGTAACCTTAAAGGACCAGAAGACTCCTCATCTCAGCGCAAAAACCACAACATTACTGCAAATATATTCAAAAAGTGAAAAGTAAAAGCAGCAAATCTTCACATTTGAGAAGCTGGAGCCAACAAATGTTTACTGATAATCAAAACAGTTGCCAATTAATTTTCTATTAATCAAAATAATCGTTCCAGCTCTACATTTTTATATGTTTTGCATGCAAAAATCTTAATTAGTCGAGTAAGATGTAACTAAAGCTGACAGAGTGAGACACAGTGCTGCAGTGTGGCACCAGGAGCCGATCTACAGGCAGAATACAGACTCATAGAACTGGAGTTACTACAGGAAACCTCTGCTGCCCCAGCTGGTTACTGACCTGAATCATCAGTACAGCAACAAGGTGAACTTCCCTTCACACTATATTATATATGTGTGTGTGCGTGTGTGTGTGTGTGTGTGTGTGTGTGTGTACTTGACCTAAATTGTCAGTAAACCAAAACTAAAAACTTTCATCACAATACAGTGAGCTCAGCTGGCAGCAAAAATTGTATACTGTGTGTGTGTGTGTGTGTTTGTGTGTGTGTGTGTGTGTGTGTGTGTGTGTGTGCGCGCGTGTGCAGGGTGAGTGATGCAGGGACAATTACATCATTCACCGACCTGGGAAATCATTTTAGAGATGCTCCACTTAAGAGCAAGCTTCAACACACACACACACACACACACACACACACACACACACACACACACAGGCTAACTTCCACATTACTGCTGACTGTGGCGTTAAAGTCCTTCTGAGACGACATCTGCCAAACCCCGTGTACTCAAGTGTGTGTATTTACGAGTGAGAGTGTGTTTAACCAGATAACATGACGTCTAAGCTGCGACCAGGTTATTTATCATGTAAAACAGTGCGCACGGCGGTGTCTGCTGCCTCCACAGCACGGCTACTATTACTGTTTTATCACTTTTACTTCTGCAGCCACTGCTGTTATTCCTAATAAAATAACAGTAATAATGTGGAGTTTTTCTCTGCAGAATATAAAATGAAGGAACAGAGTCTCCGGAAACCTCCAGATGGCTCTGATCCCATTAACTAACACAGAGTGTGTGTGTGAGTGTGTGTGTTTTAACAGTCTGTAGAGGATGTTTTATGTCCTAAAGCTCTATCTTTCTCCTGAAATATCTCTCCCTCCCACTCAACTCTTCCTCTGCATCAAACTCCCATTCTGACAGTAAACATGTCGCTCCACCATCTGCTCCGTCCGTCCGTCTCTCTTGAATCTAATCACTCCACCTGAGTGATAAAACACTTCATGGTTTAAATGATTTCTGACCGTCACAGAAATGGCTGGACTCTCCTGACCTGATGCAGGAGGCTTCCAGAACCTCTCAGCCATCCAACAAGCAGCTCTGACGGAGCGAGGGGGGGGGGTACTTCAGCTGACTCTGCTGCCAACACTGAATCTGTGGTTAATCAAATCACGGCACAGCAAACCTGGGCCTGGATAGTATACACGGCAGAGAGCGGAATGAGCAGCGAGATGACGGGGGCCCGGCGGTTCATTGTTGCCCCAGGACCCCCTACCAGGTTAATCCATCAATGGCAGCAGACACACTCAGATACATTTTTAAAGTGCGCTGTTTTGATCCATTCACACGGTTCATTTACAACAAAGGCCCAGTGGGACATGATTAATATTCTGGGGGGGGATAGGTGCTAAACTGTGAGCTGTGCTCTTCAGTGATTACACTCATTGTTCTGGATGGGATTTGAGCCAGCAGGTGGTTCCAGACACTCCTTTCATGCAGGAGACGCAGGTGTGACGCAGGTCTTACTGCTCTCACGGTTAATGTACTGAGAATCACACAGAGCTAAATAAAGTTCAGCTTCATGTGCTCTCTGGTTTTCTCAGGTGATGGCCGGGTCAGGTGAGCTCCCTCCTGATGAGACGTACTGTGGCGGTCAGATAAAAAGCAGATCTGTAATTCATACTCTGGCACAGGGAGGAAAGCCACATACATGTGCTCTGCAGATGGGATTATAATCGCTGAATAGAGCATGAAATATTAAGAAATCACCCCTGGAGACATTAATCCTGCATGAATGTGGACTTATCCACTGCTGAAAGTGGAGCGTTTCCAAATTGCTCCCCAGATTTGAAAAAGGCCACGGTGGTGTCGCAGTGAGGATGGAAAACGGAGTCATGGTGAACTCAGGGAAAAGAAATATTTATCTGTGGACGCAGAACTTTCATGTCAACATGAACGTGACGCCAGCGAGGACGCGGCCTGTTGCTGCCGGATGAACGGATGAAACACGGTTTAATTCTGTGTTTTTTAATTCGAACATGTCTCGAGCCATCGGCTCCCCGCTGTCCCTTACAGAACACCAGCATCTGCTTCTATTTCATTTGCTGTTTGAAATCTAATTTTGCAGATCTCGTTAAGGGCCACGAGGCGGTGACTAAGCCAGCGGCGAATGAAAGAAGAAACATTAGAGGCAGAGAGGAAGCGAGAGAAAAGAAATGGATCGCGGATGATGTGTTTTTTTTTACCTTTTCTAGGTACAAAGACTGAGAGCAGGCGTGTGACACCGAGGGTCTTTCCACCCACATCCACACATGAGGAGCACTGTGGGGTCCGCTGTTTGTTGGAACTCTGTTCTTGTTCTGAAACTTCACTGAGGCTGACGAGGTCCAACAGTAACTCTGGTTTCAGTTTCATACACCTTTGTTTCAGGTATATGATGCTTAAACTGAGTAAAATGGTCAAATCTAAAGGTGAGTCCAGACCAATCAGATTCATGCTTGAAATTTGACTGGTGGAAAATGAGTGTTTACTCTTCACAGAGCCAGTAGACCAGCTGTCAGGGGTGAAAGTAGGCCAGTAGGGACTGCTCACCTGTCTTTCTACAACATACAGGTGAATGCATGTGTTCAGGGTTTGGGGGGGGGGCAGGAGGAGAACAGTATGAAGTGATAAAGGTTGGCTCCTGTCGTTAGCTGTAAGACTGAACTCATCTATAATCTTATACTCATTCCCACCTTGACCCTGCCGCAGGGGTGGGGGTCATAGGTTCAGCAGCCAAAAGCCCTCAGCGGTGAAAAGCCAGTTCAGTAATCACGGTCAGCGGTGAGGACGAACGCTGGATCAGCATCTTTTCCAGCCTCCAGACTTCATAGCAACAGGAGACCAATCCTGAGCAGGGATCTCCCCCCAGAACGCTCCTAATTTCAGAGCCTGTTTTCCTGCATTCTGGTTAATTTATGGAGTAATTTTGTTGGCGAAATGTGGAGTTGAGAGGACGGGGGGAAGGGGGCAGTGAAAAACGGGACTCTGAGGAGAACCTGGAGGCGAGGAGCTACATCTGCACACAGCGCGGGAGTACGAAGAAAGTAAACGAAGGAGGAAAACTCAGTGGATCCCGCAGGATGAAGCTGTCCAGAAAACAAACAAACTAGATTTTATTAAAGCAGAAAAGCAGCGTGGAAACAGAAGAGAGGGAACGAGTTCTTAGCTGAACTGCTCTGTTTGGATTCGTCATATTTCTCTTATTGATTATGTCAGAGCTGCTTTCACACATTTACTGATAAGACCAGAAAGGCAATTCATCTCCTGACAAGCTGGCAGCTAAATGAAGCCATTAACTAACGGTGCTGTCTGACAAAAAAGAGAGAGATAAATATGATAACACACGATGATGGTTTGATTCTCAGATTTGTAGTACTCACCTCCAGCAGCCGTTCATTAATCTAACTTGTCTTGATGGGATTAAACGCCGTGTTTTGCATGAATATTTCAGTGTGTCACAGGCGTGAAGCTGCAGAGCAAAGTGAGGCTAACCTCGACGTTTGGAGATGAGTTTTTCTGCTGTTGGAGCAGTGAGTGTGCTCACCTCTGTGAGGCGGTCCTGTGTGCACAAATTTAACATGTAGAATTATATTTTTCCTGAAAGGCTTTGAGGCCCCCCCCTCAGCTGGGATTTGTTCAGGCAGCGTGAGAGCGCGTCGGCATGATGCATAATGTAAAAATGTTAAATGATGTTGTGCTACTAGATTTCAGTATGAGGTAGAATTGCAGTCATACAAACTTAAAAACCTGTTTCTGGGAATCATGAAAAAGCATCTCCGTAACCATGGTAACCCTCCGTCACCGCGGCCCGTGAGGCGAGGGCAAAAGACGCTGCTGCCAGAAGAGCCGCCGATCATAAATGACACGATAATAAATTTGTGTATATTCTTCACTTTCCCTCTGATGGTCTGCCGCCGCTCCGCCTCGTCTTTTCACGCCACCATGTTATCAGCTCTGAGTTAATTTTTCACCGCGTGAGAAAATAGACGTGAGAGCGTGTGAACTCGTCGGTTGTGCAGTCTCACGGTCGGCGTGAGGGAGTTGGCGGCCCTGCAGCAGTGGCTCAAAGGTTAAGTGAAGCCTGTCGGTTGTGCAGACAGTGTGTGTGTGTGTGTGTGTGTGTGTGTGTGTGTGTGTGTGTGTGTGCTCCCACCTGTTCTTGTTGCTGGAGATCCAGTCAGAGATGTAGGCGACGGCCTGACGGTGGCACTGCTTGTTCCCGAAGCTACACGCTAGCATGATGAGCTCTCTCTGTAACTCCCTGAAGAGAAGCAGAGGGGAGGAAAACATGGTGAACGTTACAGTGAGTGTATTAAAACACGTCTGGAGGCCGACGCCTGTTTCATCCCTGCCCATCGAGCACAGCGGTAGGCTAGCTTAGCTCAGACTGGAAGCGGGGGGAAACTGCTAGCCTAGCTCAGTTTGTTTATTGACAACTTCTGGATGCAGTGACTCACAGCTCCTGCTGTCAGAGCGAGTTTCCAGGTTTGAGCGACAGACGCGACTGTTAGCAAACAAAACACAACGTGGAAATCAGATCTATTAATCACCAGACCTCGGAGGTGCCTGGAGACGCTCACACAGTGCCAGAGACCGACTGCTTTGCACTTGTTGTTGTGCTCATGTGCCATCTATGTTATCAGTCTGACAATAGAAGTGTGGAATAGCGTGTGTGTGTGTGTGTGTGTGTGTGTGTGTGTGTGTTGCGTACTCAGTCTGATAGGACGCCTGCAGCACGTTGCCCTCGTTGCCGGGGCCGTTTGTTGGCCAACCCATCTGATGGTACCGTGACGCAACCTGCTTCAGCACATAGTCCTGTCAACACACACACACACACACACACACACAAACAGTTAAGTGTTAATTAACAGACACCCGGCTGTCAGTGCTGAAGACGCTGACTGATTGATCGACTGCAGGACTGATTGAGATGGTGACTGATTGACTGGGTGTTTACACTGAACAGGCTGTATTCGTCCGTGCGGTCCAACAGTTTGTCCAGCTGGTAGAGCGCTCGGCTGGCGGAGTGCCACGGCAGGAAGGACGTCTCCTCCGGCAGATAGCCAATCAGCTGCAAGGGCACGCCTTGTGGGAGGTACCCAGCCCTGAGAGAGAGCAGACGAAAAGGAATCATCAACCGGATTCAGACTCAGATCAAAGGTGACTCACAGCAGAACGTGCATCAAATCAGCTTCACCCTCCGTTTCCTGTTTCCTGTGACGGTCTGAGTCCTGCCTGCACCTTGTCGAGGTGTCAGGATGCGCTGTGGTCCAACAGCTCATCCCAGCCACCATACTGAGCGTCTTTTGAGCGACGCGTCCAGTGTGTGTTACAGAGATGAGCCAACATGAGTGTGTTCGTTATGTGTCTTGTCTTGTTTATGTGTGTGTGTGCCGCTCCGTTCTGAAATCTTTTATGACGACTCTTTCTGGACTGTTTCAGTGCAGAATCCAGGACACACAGAGGTGAACTCAGGTAAATGAATTCAATTTGAAGCCAGATCCTGATGTACATTTGCTCTTTTACTCTCAGATATAACCCTCAGTCTCTGTGGTGTGTGTGTGTGTGTGTGTGTGTGAATAAACTACAGTATGAACACATTAAGAAAATGAACTTGGCCTCTAAATGCCATCGAGGCTATTTAGCCGCCCGGGTTACAGCCACCTCTTCATGAATATTAACGAGCTTCCTTTGTGCATTCATTAACATTCATGATGTTTTGGGGGGCAGAAGGCATTCACCTGCTTCCTGCATCGACCTTCAGCCACACCCACAGCTCATGAATATTAATGAGGCGTGCAGCCGAGGACAGCAAGTGAACTTACAGAGGTGATGCTGGTTTTATTGGTTTTATTCTGATTATTGATTGAGGGGAGAAGTGACCGATGAGAAAGTACAGCAGAGAAAATTTATGAGCGAACCTGAGGCCGAGCCCTGACCTTTACTGAGCAGCTGTCAATCAAAGTGAGTGACAGACGCACAGAGGAGGTGAAGGAGTTTAATGTTCTCATACCGAAATGGTTTATTGGACAGTTTTTTAATTTACAGAGGCAGACAGACAGGCTGAGGGAGACAGACCTCCACAGAAAGTTAATCTGTTTAAGATAAGACTCTCTAAGTCTTTGAGGAGCCGAGGAAACTCTAAATTCCAGACCTTCATATTTCCATAATCTGCCTCATATCCAACTCAACCAACCTCCGCACGCTCATCTCCATTCCCATCATGCACCTGGCCTCTGAGACATTACCATAATCCATCCAGCTTTCAGAGACTTCCTGTTTGCACCACGTCGAACAAGCGATGGGACTAAACATGGAGGCAGAGATAATGGTGACCATGGCAACAGCATCCTGCCATCATTCTGTTGTGTTTATTTGTCCGTCGGTGTTTTCCATTTTTCAATTTGCAGACATTCACCGTCACGCCACGCTTCGTTCTGCTGGAATGTGATCCGTCGTCAAGGCAACAACTGTCAAAACAACAGAAGTGCGGTTCTTCCCCTGAAAGTCTTTTTCTCTCAACCTTTTCATTTATCTCTGTTCTCGCATACTTTCAAAAACATCAAGAAGCATCCTGCAAGTCCGGTGATCTGCAGCGCTCCCACTGCTTTCTGTGTCCATCACACTGCTACACTACTCTCTTTAAAAAGTGGACGCAGCTGAAAGTGAGCTAAATAAACCCAGCTGCAGCCCCTGAAAGCTATAATTAAAAAAAGGCCCTGAAAACACTGGAACCAGAACTTTCAAAAGTGAGAGGTGCAAAACCTCCCCAAAACACAGAAAGTTCAACCCCTGAAACATCTGGAATCTGCGACATTCTGACAACATTTAAAGGATTTTGAGAAATACGCTTATTTGATCGAAGCCCCTCTGATGTTTGTATGGCAAACACAAAGCTACACCCAGCGGCTGGCTAGCTTAGCTTAGCATAAAGGCCTCTGGACAAGCTCCACACCTTCAGACCCTGTTCTGGTGAGGCTGCAGAGGACGCCAGCAGGGCTGTGACTCAGGTGGTTCTGCTCACTGAGATGCAGGAAAGTCTAGAAATCACAGATTTTCAATTTTCTCTCTCATTTACAGTCTCTGTGTGTGTGTGCGTGTGTGTGTGTGCGTGTGTGTCTCACTCTCCCAGTCTTAACGAGCTCATTAACTCGTTAACTTCGTTAAGGGCCAGTTAATTGTTTGTCCATTAGCCATTAGCAAGGCTCAGTGGAGAGCTAACGAGGGACTGCTGTGGTCTCACACACACACACACACACACACGCCACACACGCACACACACACAGAACGAGAGGCGACATTCATCACTGTTTAAACGCACACTCACAGAGACACAGCCATTTATTACTGCTAAACTAGCTTTAACACACACACACACACACACACACACACACACACACACACACACACACACACAGTCCTGCTGCCACCAATCAGCTCTCGGTTCCCCGTGAATTGCTCAGGCCTCAGTCAATAGAACTGTAAGCAGAACAAGAATCAGCTTTACTCGGGCTAATTCAGAGATTAAAGATCTCTCAAACTATAATCAATGATTGGCAATCAGAGGAAAACGCTGGAACAGCATCTGTGTGTTCTGCCACATTCGTCACGGAGCAGCTTTTCTCTGCTTGAAGTCTTTGTGCTGAACACGTCCAGGACCTGAACAAACACACGATCTCAATCTTTAATCCGACTCTGAACAACAAGTGATCGTTAACAGCTGATCTGTCCCAGACGGGTTTATCACAACACTGATTCCAGGAACACTGGAACATCGACAGGAAGTCGGACGGGTCAAGAAACACGAGCAGCAAACAGAGCTGAGCTCAGTTTAACCTCCAAACAAAGACGTGTTTGTCGTCACTGCTGGAAGAAATGTTCACATCCTTTACTGAAGGAAATGAACTAATACGACACTGTACTCACAACCTTACTGAAGGAAGAGTATTGTCAGCTACATTTACTGAAGTACTGAAAGTAAACGTGTTGCTGTCGCAGTAAAATGTTCCTGTCAGTGTTTTTCTATCATCTCTGATGTTTGTGGATTAATATTCCTGCTGCATTAATGCTGCATTTACTGCTGCAGATGTTTCAGGTTGAGCTCATTGAACTACTTTATATCCTGTTGGCTGGTTTAATCTACAGCGATGCATCATATTCTATAAGATCATCATGTGTTTGTCCTGTGAGAACCTCGTATCTCAGAAAAACAGCCTGTTTTCAGCTGTGTGACGATGCATTTTCAGCTGATCCAAGAGGCTTTTTAAACAGTTTATTTTGCTGAAGAAGGACGAGAATTTTCTCAAGACATGAAGGAAAACTTCACCCTTCATCAGTTTAGCACAAATCTGGAGATACGCGGTTTCCACTGGACAGGATGGATATTAGATCTGAATAGTAACTAAAGCTGCCAGACAAGTAAAAAGTACTTCTTTGCCTCTGAGATGTGGTGGAGTAGAAGTGTGAAGTAGCATAAAAAATACCTCAAAACTGTACTTAACTACAAAACTTCAGTAAATGTACTCAGTTACTTTACACCACTGTTAAATGTGTGACTGCTTGTGTTTCTTGACCTGTTGGACTTTACCTCCATCATGTCTCCACTCTACCAAACATGTTTGATATTTCTGACAACTGTTCCTTTAAATCATCCAGAAGACTCAGGTGTGTCCCTTTACTGTTAAAGGGTCGGTTCACCTGAGTTACGAGACCATGTTCTCACTGAACTCTTCTCATGCACACAAGTTTATTCATCCAGGTTTAGAGATATTTGAGTTTTTGATAACACACCGCCAGCAGGGACAGAAAGTCCTCCAATAAAAACTCTTACAAGTGAAGTTTGTAATTTGGGTGAACTCACTACTATGAGGACAACAAAACCCCCCAAAGACAAGCACATCAGGACCAAACTGATGCAGTGTGGAGATGTTGCCATAGCAACAGATGCAGGCTGAAGTGAGAGCGTCTTCTGCTGTCAGGGTGAATATTAATGGATCGGTACTTGTGTTTCTGTACAGATGGAAACCTCCTGCTGAGCTCCTAACTCATCAGACACTGGAACAGAGGACGGAGGCGCAGCCTCTCGCTGCTGCTGCTCATTCAACACGACAGCAGACAGATGGCTGAGAGAGAGACGCGCAGGAAGACGGAGGGGAGCGAGGGCTAGATTGAGCTGTAGGGTTGGTGTCAGAGTAGATTTTGGTCACAGCGCTCAAAAAGCTTCGGGCTGAAAACATCCCGATGAGAAACGACACGCTCTCTCTCTCCGCGGCTGCAGCCTCTCTGATCGCTCATTCATCACGGAGTTTCCGTCTGGCTCGGCTTGTTTTTGAATTCCGCTTCGCGTCGCTCTTGCGCGGGTCGTCTAATCTGAATGCGGCGGCGTGGACGGTCATCTCACCGAGCCAGATGTGATTCTGTCACTGTTGGCTGCCGCTGCTCTGCAGCCGCAGTGTAAGCCCTGAACTGCGGCTCTGGGAACAGCGCCTTGCCTTACAGGGAAATTCTGGTGTTTGTCAACTTGGTCACGTTCACATACTTTCGTCCATTGTTGTGGCTTCTTCAGCTTGTCTGCTTGCTCAAGAAGTGATGCAGGAGTCAATGCAAAAAGAGGATTTGTGTCTGCGAGTTTCCAAATTGCAAAAAATAAAACGACAAACACACTTTCAACCAAGATCTGGACACTAAAAGTCCGATAATGTATCAGTGCACGAAAGGTGAGTCTGATTGGCTGATCTTTCTCTCAAGGCAAGCCTTACGTGCATACCAAAGTTTGACTGACACATTTTGGGCCAATCAAACATTCAGTAGACACGGTGTCCAGATGACCGTGACAGCACACATTACACGTTTCATGGCTGCACGTTGACTCGAGTGACTTTGGGAAGCAGAAATTGTTCAGAGGTGAAAAGAAGGATGACGCAGGTATCTGTACGTACGGCTCATGACCTGGAAGTATTTATAGAAGCTGTGGGAAAAGGTCAAGTGATGAAGACAGTGAGTCTACGTTAGGAAGTCCAGAACCAGAGGAGCTGGACTCACAAACTCAAGTCAGAACTAAATTTCCCTTTTACAACTCGCTGCTTCGCTGACAGTAGGAACTTTTAAGATTAAGCACATTAGACTGATGACGGATTAGAAAATGATGGTGACATTTGAAGTGTGATTTTCACACATGAGGAAACAACAACAGAGTCATCCTGCTGCACTCGCTGCTGTTGTGTTTGAAAGGAGGTGACGAGCGGATGAAGAGCAGAGGAGGAAAAGAAGAGTGAAAAACATCAATAGATGATCTTGTGAGTGTTTGATGGTTATTTATTTGTGCTTCAGAACGTGACCGACATGAAACTCTCTCGCTGACTCGTTCTCTCAGCTTGTTCGCTCTCTTCTTTAAACCCATCAGGAAGCTGACAGTGTCATCTTTTACATGAGATGTCCATATTTTTGACGTTAATGACTCCCAGTGCTTCATATTTGGCAACTTACGTGTACAGAAGTCGTAGTTTCTCACACCTGTGAACCCCCCCGGATAATACGACACCCTGATCAGGGTCTTTGCCTGCAGCCATCATACAGAAATTAAAATGAGCTCTTGGTTTCTCTAATTAAAACGCAGGTTAAGTTCAAGATTGCTGGACAAGTTCTTGGTCCTGGAACCACTGCAGGAACCACTGGAGGGAGGGTTCTGTGCAGAAATCTGCCACCAAACACTAAACAAAGACTTTCACTCAGACTGTTTTTCCTGTAAAGCTGCAGGAGCCTCACACTCCTTATCTCTACTGATGCTGCTCAAATCTCAGAACTGAAGATGGTGAATAAAAAAAATAATCAGAACAGATAACAATATGAGAATAACACACGGGGTAACCAGGCAGTGACTCAGGATCTGCTGAACTTGCACATCTATTGGAGAATGTGCAAAGACCCTCAGCTGCAATGCAACAGCGTTAATCCTCGAGCCACCGAGTCGCACTTATCTCATGGTTATGGATGCGGAGGAATCAGCTGCCGGCAAACCTCCGTCCCAACGTCTTGTGTGTGAATGTAAATTTGTGTGTGAAAATCCATAGGTCTTAGCTGAACTCACATACAGAACATAAACCTCCGGATACACAGCTGACTCCGTCAAACTGCACGTACGGCAGCACAAAACCACCAGATGATGACAACTCTGAAATACATCCGTCCATTCAAAACATCCAGTCCATCAAAACAGACGTATCTGAGGGAGGCAGACACCTCATCGGCCCCGTTCAACAAAGAGACGCAGCTTATTGTGAAGCCGTTAAAAACAAACAGGAAACAATGGCTCAGCCTTGGCTGCACTTTCCCTCTGTGTGTCCAGAGAGAGACAACAGGAAACAGAGATCATCTGTCCACCACCTCCTCCTGTTACAGTCAGTCCATTCCACTGTGTGTGTGTGTGTGTGCATGTGTGTGCGTGTGAGGCAAACCAGGCTGAACAAACGGTGGTCTGGTTAAAAGACGACTCACCTGGCCAGGTTGAAGGCATCGTCGATAAGTCCTGCCCTGTTTCCAACGGAGATGATCTGGGAGAGACGAGCAAATAGTGAGACAGACAGAGAGAGAGGGAGTAAAAGAGACAACGGAGACAGCAGAGACAGAGGAATAAAGGCCGCCATACAGACAGACAAAAAGACAAGCAGACCTGAGGGTTGTTGTGAAGCTGCTGTATCAACAGTTTCCAGTTCTGGAGGTCATAGTTCACACGGAAGTAGCCTGTCTGGTTGATGTTACCTAGCAACCAGGTTTTGTCGTCCATTTGACCAATCCTGTGGGTTTCTGAAACGAAACAGAAAAGATAGCAAACAGTCTGACAAGAAAACAGCACCGGTTCAACCAAAGAGGAAAAACAAGCCAGCACTTTGGTTTGAAGGTCATCAGATATGCAGACGATACCACGCTGTACTGTTGGGTTCTGCGCAGTATTTTAAAGGTTGCATGAAACTGTGTGGTTGCTTTCTTGCAGTGATTTGTGTTCTTTTGGACCTGGAAATTGAGGTAGAACAGTGAGAACATCGATCTGAAGTGTAAACCAGTTATTTTATGTGGAGACACAGTTTGATTTGTTTGATTGTTCTAAATTTGTGATGTGTCTAAGTGTTAGCGTCCAAGTTAGAATTACAACTGGGCAACTCAACAAGTTTTTCTGAAAACTCAAACACATCGAACGATGCCTCACATGAGCCAAAGTCTTTGTCTTTAATGCATTTGTGCTGTAATGGTACTACAAAGTAGTACCATTACAGCAACTGCAGTCACACAAACCTCTTGAGACCCAATAACAGAAATGATTTGCAAGCTGAAAACATGGAATGTGTTTGAAACAAAAAGGGTACACCTGCACTCTGCGATGACTGGACAGGTGTTTCAGTTCCAAAACAGAACACATCAGGGAGTGGAAAACTAAAACAGCTGAATATAACCTGCAGGGTCTGAACCACCTTTTAGATTGTGTTGATTATAGAGGCATCCCAACGAGAACTGGCTGTGAAATGTGTTTGGAAGCTTTAGTAGAACAGCCTGTAGCACCGTTCTGACTTTGTGTAACAGCCAGGTGAGGAAAACATGAAAAAAGCTGCTGACCTGAGTCTGGCCCACTTCCTCAACTACCTTCCCACTGGTTGAAATTAAACTGCCTTGAAGTTCGAGACTGCCCCCTTTCACCACCCTGCAAGTAGGTGGAGCTGCACCAGAACCCAGTCCATCACCTGTCGACAGCTGTTAATAACAACCAGAGCAGCTTTATTCCTCAAAAGAATGACTTTCATTCTCTAAAAACTGATGCAGTTTGAGCTTTTACTCCCAAAACTGACATTAAAGAGAGCTTTACTTTTCCAAAATGGATCCAGAGCCTCGAAAACCAGGAGCAGAGTTGGCTTTTTTCTCCAAAAACTGAAGCAAAACCAGGTGTGTTCCTCATAAACAGAAGCAGAAAGAGTCTTTATCTCCATACACAGAAGCAGAATTAGCTTTATTATCAAAAATCTGAAGCAGAATAAATATTTTCAAGAACTGATAGAGACAAAGTGAGCTGTATTTTCTAAAAACCAGTAAGTAGAACTCGTTTTATTTTCCAGAAACCGCTCCAGAGAGTTTTATTCTCCAGAAGACAGAAGCACAACAATTCCTATTCCTCAAACAACTGAACCTGAATGACTTCTACTCTCCACGAAAAGAAACAGAGTTTTATTCACCCACCAAAAGACAGACAGAAACAACGGAGCTGCAACGAGCTTCACTCTGCATGAACAGATACAGATCGAGTTTCCTTCTCCAAAACAAAAGCAACAGAATGAGGTTTATTCCCACAGCCGACTGGAAAACACTGAGCGGAGCTTTCTATCAAAGGAACACACCTGTGGGCTTGAATCTGTTACGCCATTAAACACAAATCACATATCTCGAGATAATGAGATAATTAATTTGTGATCATGAGATTTTGCGCCGTTAAGACAACAAAATAATCCCAGAACATCAGCTTGTTATCTCAGGTGTAACGAGATGATTAAAATGGAGTTTGATGGAGATGTTCAATAAATGAGGATATGCAGTATTTTGCAGTTTTAGTGGTTGGAGCACACCGGCAGCACCGTACCTGTCTTATTGTTGATCCAGATGAGGCTCTCTGAACCAACAGCGGACGCATTTCCCACCGCGACCGTCAATGGCACCTGCCACTGGAGGCTGCAGAGGGGAGAGCGATGTCAGTAATGGTCGGTGGAATTGGATTGAGTTTTATTGCCTGAGTTATCAGATGGAGAGACATTAGAAAGAGAGTGATGGTCAGCGATGATCGCTCCACATCCGTCAGCCGGAGACGGATCCAGCGACACCGGCTGTGTTACGGAGAAAGAGGGGAGGAAAGTGAGAGTGTAATAGCTGCAGCAGTCAGCAAACATCAGTCAGGAGGAAGAGGCTGAGGGTTATTGTCTTCTTCAGAGAGCCGGACAGGTTGGATGTGTTGTCTGGTGAAAATGGTCAGTTTGATGATCTTTACATTCTAATCTCAGCTGAAAGGCTCCTGGTGGTTTGAGTGAATTCCCCAAACCCTCAGACTCGTGAAGCGTTTGGAAAACCAACCGATTACCTAAAAGCTGAAGCGAGGCTGTGGAGATAAGTGGTTTTTGAATAGCGGCAGATAGACTGAACGATGTGGGCGGAACAAAACCGAGAGAAACTGGACCCGAGCGCAAAAACAGACCCAATGAAAATGAGACAGACTTGTTTTAGTGATGTTTGACAGCCCAGGGAGCTAACGACGTCAGAAGCTCTGATGCCTCACTGCAGTAAAATCACACGATCTGCTGTTGTTTTCCTTTCCAGTCCAAATTTAACAATTAACATTTCAGTTTCCAGTCTGATGTCGTGACAGCGCTGTGATTAAGGTCTGGCTATGTTTAGGCACAAAAACCACTTGGTTACAGTTTGGAAAAGGTCATGTTTTGACCTGCAAACACAGACGTTTTTGCAGGTCAAAACATGCAGAAACAGAGGAGACCAGCATTTTATTCTGGCAACTGGGCTGTTTGGGTGTTTTCTGCACTGGTTCCAGTATTTTATGTAAAGTTGAACCCAGAGCTTGTTCAGGTGTGGAGATGCTCACAGGTGCAGGATAGTGGCTGCACCTGCACTGTTGATTATGTTTGCTCCTCCTGTCTGACATCACTGCAGCTGCTGTTACT
Source organism: Chelmon rostratus (assembly GCF_017976325.1). Lineage (NCBI taxonomy): Eukaryota > Metazoa > Chordata > Actinopteri > Chaetodontiformes > Chaetodontidae > Chelmon > Chelmon rostratus. The sequence continues at coordinate 18,810,841 of NC_055679.1, forward strand.
ATTAGTACATTTCTATCATTATTACATTCATAGTGTTATTATGCATATGTAGTATCTGATACGAATATTATACACATAAATATACTTATACAATATACTACACTGTATACACTATATATCATATCTTGTTATTAGTCTAATGTCTATTATTACAGCTGCCATCATTACTGTCATTGCTGTGCATCTCTCTTCCTCGCCGCTGTTGCCAAGCGCTGGCTCTTGGGGTTATTGTCGGGTCTCTGTAGACTGAATATGGTCCTGACCTGCTCTATATGCAAAGTGTCCTGAGACGACTTCTGCTGTGATTTGGCGCCGTATAAATGAAACTGAGCTGGAGTCCTAATTAGCTTCAGCGGCGGCAGGATGTCCTGCAACATACAGTTTATGTATGTTTTATGATTTGTCCGACCCAGAAAAGCTTCATCTGTAGGTGTTGCTGTCCTCCATACTGAACCGATGCTACGGCTACAACAACCACCTTTTCTCCGTCCCTGTGCATACCTCGATGTGTTGCAGCAGCAGCTGCACCTCTCACCGCTCTGCCACAGTAACGCTGTCCTATGTTTCGTGTCAAGTGTTGCGACAGCATTCGCAGCCCAACACACAATTATCTACTCGCGCACGAAACAAAAGACAAAACAAATCACTTTAAGTCGACGAGAACGCGAGCGGACGCAGTCACGTGACTAAAGGCTGAGCCGTTGGGTGGCGTCTGTTCCATCAGATGAACATCAGATAAAGCTCACTGTGTGCACCAGCCGGCCGTTTGCTCATTTTAACGGCCCAGTGGGACGGTTAATGGGTCTGAGGTGTATTTTCAGCTTAGACACGACTGAGTGATCATTGAAGTACTACAGGAATACTGCAGGGATACCGCAGGAATACTACAGTGTGTCTCTATGATCTCTCGCTATTCCACAACTACACGTCATCACTGTGACTGTGAAGGTGACACGACTCTGTAGAGCATCAAGGCTACCATACAGGATGGAAGTGAGTATTTAGAGTGGATAGTTTAGAGAATATTATAGAGCAAACATGAAGGGCCAATTACAATCCGCCTGCTCCTTCAGCCCCGCCGATTCATCAATACACAGCACAGCTACACTGCTGACATTTCACACACGGTCGAGGTCATAGATTCAGATGGGCACAAACCTCCGTCAGATAAAGGATCAATGATAACAGCCGCTCTGCTCCTGAACTGTCTGCTAGCCGAGGGTGGGTGGGGGGGGGGGGGGGGGTAACAAGGGGGACAGTGTTCATGTTAATGTGACCTTACTGCTACAAAATATTTCCCCTTAAATTACCTGAAACGTTCATTCCAAGTATATCAGGACAGGAATACTTTGTATTCTGGGCAGTACTGCATTCATGTCATTAGTATCTTGTATGAATATCGGTTAAGTGGAAGAAAGCTCTTCCAATACACACACACACACACACACACACACACACACACACACACACACACACACACACTCAGCAGCAGGCAGATATAAAGCAGCTGAAGAAAAGTAGATTTACCAAAGATTTATTTCCACCTCGGTGCATTGAAGAGAGAATTCTGGTCTTTCCGCTCTGCTCTGAGTGTTTGACAGCGACTCACAGGTTAATATTTCACACACGAAACATCCTGAATGATCAGACGAGCTCCATTTATTTAAATACTGCCTCCTCTTTCAAGCATCAGTCTTAATAATCATATTGTATATAAATACACCACTAAAGGGAGGCAGCGCTGCCTGCATGATGAGTACGTCTACTCCTGATAATGAAGTTCATTTGTTGATTACTGTACTTCAATAATTGGAATTGGAATGGAGTATTTTTATGTTGTGTATTAGTGCTTTTACATGAGTGAAGTATGTGAGTACTTTTTACACCTCAGCTGGTTTGAGAGAAAATATTCATTAAAGAGCTTTTAGCGAGTTCATAACACTGTGAGGGAAGAGTTGGTCGACTCTGAGAGCTCGTTAGGAACAAATGATGCTTTCTGTTAGTGACCAGTAGTGAAAACACACACACACACACACACACACACACACACACACACACACACACACACACACACACACACACACACTGCAGCAGCTTCTGTATGTGAGCACTAATGACACTAATAAGAGTCTTTAAAGTGAGGCCTTCTTCAGTTCCATTAACACTCTCAGAGACTCCGTCTTTAATTGGACTCATTTTGATCAAATTGGTTCATATTTTAATTAAAGTGGATTTTAATTACAGACAGCAGACAATCAGCCATTAATTCACCCATTTGAGGCGAGCGTATGTGTGTTTGTTTGTGTTTGTGTGTGTGTGTGTGTGTGTGTGTGTGTGTGGTAGGGGTTACTGTAACACAATCAGCCAGAGAAAGACCCATTTACCATCCCATAACAGCCATCTGTCGCCGCGGGCAACCGTGGATCAATACTGCTGCCTAGCAACGAAATATTTAATCTGATATTTATATCGCAGTGATTGACAGGAGTGCACCTCAATTACACACACGCACACACACACACACACACACACACACACACCTAATAACACACAGTCAGCAGTGTGGACAGCAGAGTGTGTTTATTAATATTTGATTGAAATGAAGCCTGTTTATTTTAGACAACAGTGTGTGTGTGTGTGTGTGTGTGTGTGTGTGTGTGTGTGTGTGTGTGTGTGTGTGTGCAGAGTTAATGGTTTATTCATCAAAGGCAGAAACCAGCTGAAAACGCACGCACACACACACACACGCACACACTGCAGGCGGAGAGAAAGGCAGCATGACGGTGCTGATGGGGAAACTTTAGAAACTCCTCAGAGAGCCTCTCACCTCTCTGTCCCTCCTCTTCCTCATCTTCCTCCATTAAAAAACACTTTGACCCCAATAACCATCCGACCTCATTTTTGCTTCACTCGCCTCCTTCAACAAGTTGACCAATAGGAGCACAGATTGCTTTTGAGCACACGCAGACTGTAAACACGACGAACGTTGATGAAAAGCTTTAAAATACCAAAACCAACAAAAGATAATAAATGCAAAACAGGACAAATCCTTTCCTGCCGCGCTGGAGTTCACGAGCCGAGCACAGGTCGGTGTAGTCTAACGACTGCAGCAGAGCGACCGTCTCACTGTAATTAAATGAAATGCAACATTGAACATTCATTTCATGTCAATTGTTAATAAATAAAAGCACTTCTAAGCATTCACAAATGTATTTCACGCTTCAGAAAGCAGGCTGCCCTGGCCAAACCAGGCCTGGAGTGTCCAGATAAAGGAGCAGAGAAACAGAAAAGGGCTCAGCTCGCATGCACGGCGTACTGCGGCATGGACGCACCGGCAACACCTCGTCTGCGCTGGACTGGTTCGTCCAGAGGACTGCTGTGACCGCTGTACCGCAGAGAGACCGGAAGGTTCTGCAGGCTGTCGTCAGACACATAAATGCGAGTGAAACGCGAGGTCGAGGACAGCTGTAGTGACGAGAGTAGACGTGTATCCGTCCCTTCAGACATAAACTGTCCACAGGAAGTCCTCAGGTGATGACGTTCATGTCACAGTGTGGCTCTGCAGACGTGAAGCACTGAACCTGAACATCTTCTGAAACCTCTGTTGGGTCAAAACTGCCATCAAAAATCTTCAGAAATAAAATAATCAAATCTGACTTTCTAATAATTCCATTGTTTCCATTTCTTAAGAAACTGATGTCGTCCACGTTAATGTTTATAATTTTAATGCCTTATGTCACTGTTTTTCCACTTGTTATGCATTTTCATTTTTTAGTCAAATACTTTGTGGTAAGTCAGCGTATAAATAAACTCTGCTTCCTCACAGCTGAGCGTCTGTGGAATAATTCATCGCCGTCCTGTTCAGCATTAAGCTAATTAGATCAAACGCGCAGCCGCTCGTCCTCCAATCACGTCGACTCATGTGTCAGATGACAAAGCTGCTTTTGTCTTTAGCTGCAATCACAGAGACGAGTTCAGACTGAGATCCTTTTTGATTTATTTTCAGTATCATTAGCTCGACCTTGTTGTTAGCTCGCGCCGTCCTCTGGTGTCTCCTTGTTTCTTTTTCCGTCGGCTCAGTTCTTTAAAAAGCATTTATTTGCCTCGCTGCGTTGGCTGTTTGATGGTGGGAAAATAAAAGACACGAATTTGACACGTCTCCCTCAAACCGCCAGAGACCGGAGGAAGACGAGAACATAAAAAAAATATACTGTGATCTGAAAAGCGTCACCTCAACACTTTAAGTTTAAAAAACACAACAAAAAGTTTGGAATAAAGTTTTTTTTTGTATCATCATGTGAATAAAGAGCTTCCTCTCCCACTTTGTTTTCCTTACGAGCCACATGATTGACGGCTGTCAGGCAGTTACAGAGACGTCTCCGGCTGTCAGCGGTTTGGTTGGTAGTTAGTTAAGCTTTAAATATTCAGAAAGGCCTTTTAACAAACACGTATACATCAACACAACAAGACAATTCAGTCACACATCATCTCACATGACTCAAATATTCAGCTATTATTCAAAATAAAAGTAAGTAAATAAAACTTTAAAGGTCGCATTTAGTGACATCTAGTGGTGGCGCTGCAGGTTGCAACCAGCGTGTAGCAGAACCGGCTGTGGCCACCAAAATATAGAAGAACATGAAAGGTGATCTCGACAGCCAGTGTTTGGTTTGTCCGTGCTGGGCTCCTGTAGGAACATGGCGGACTCCGTAGACGAGGACGAGCTCAGTCTCAAGTTACTGTCAAATGATTCTGCGCTAAAGAAAACAGAATCATGAATATTCCGTTCTGCCAATAGATCCTTTAAATCCTGCACACTGGATTTAGAGGATCTACTGTGAAAGTCCAGCGAGGTTCTTAAAGGGTTCTAAAAACTGTCTGCTAAAGAAGAGTAAATGCTAATAGCTAGCAGTTACTGCTCAGTTACTGGCAGTAACGGCTAATTTAAGGGTTTCTGGTGTAAAAACAAACTTGAATGATGATCAAAGTTTGATCTGATGTTTGTGTTTATTCAGAAAGCTTTCGGTGCCCGAGGAGGGGTTTGTTGTTGAGATGACGACTCATTCACCTGTTGTGTGCACAGAGTATCGAGCACTGGCTGCCTTGGCAAGGGTCATTATGGGATTTTTCATGTTTTTCAGTCTGTTCACACTGAAGCAGCCCAAAAAAAACCCCAAAATATTAAACAGTAATAGGTTTATTAGTCCTAAATAAATGCACAGAAACATGGTGGCTCTCTGACAAATCGAGTTGAAGGCCACCTCACCTCATGTTCTGAATCTGCTACAAGAATTTACTATCAGCTCCTGACTCACAGATCCAGAATGTGTCTCCTTTTCTCTGGGACACAGTAACTAAGTGTAGCTGTAAGAATACAGAAATAAACATGGACGAAGCGCCTGAGCCTCGTCAGCCTCGGTCTCACGGCGCCCAATCACAAGACGTGGCGTTAACTCACCGAGCGTTGTTTTGTCATGGCCAATCGTTTGGGACTCTGACCTTGAATAACAATCAGATGTGGTGCTTTGAGTAATAAGTTTGAGAACTCCTGATCTCGGGACTTGATTTTAAACCCTCAGCTCAGCAGTCTGACCTCTGCCAGCCGAGTACGGAGTCATCAAATCCAATGAAGAGCAGCTTATTTTAAACATTTTTGTCATCACTCACATGAAAAGCTTGAACAGATTTGAAGTGCTGCAAAACGTTGCTTTGTACCTGGAGGGCCGGCGTCGTCATGCACACCAGCATCAGCAGCGGTTGCCATGCGATGATCAGGTCTACGGTCTGACCGCTGAGGCTGAACTGCTGATCAACGGCACGTTTTCCTCCAGGAAGCCGCGGCGTTGTGAGCTGATTTTCGACAGACTGGACAGAAGCTGTTCGGTGGTTTAAACATGTCTTGCTGTATGTTTTAGTATGTGTCTAAAGATTTATGTTTCCCCGCATGTAAATAAAAGAAAAATAAATAAATCAGGAGTGTAAGTCAACAGCGTGTAACACTGTGGGACACCGCTGTGCTTCTGAACGCAGGATCAAACAGCAGCGCCGGCCTCTGATTCAATCTACCGCCGCCGCCGCCGCGTTCAGCCGTGACGACAGTTCAGCTGCAAACACAATGAGAGTTTCTTTTTACAAGTGTTGGCGAACGCCCGGGGACCACCGAGTGTGTCTGAACGCAGCCCCACGAGACCCAACAAGAGCAGAAGAAAGAGTTCAGCTCCACCTACAACAAACAGCTCGAGCTGATCAGCCGAGGAGACCTCGGGACCGACTCCGAGCGCAGCGGCTCGAGCGAAACACAAAAGACTCCGAGAAGATGAAAGAAGAAACCGAAAACACAGGAAGAGAAAGAAGGAGAGGAAGCTTCTGGTGAGGAACCGAGAGGGTCAGAGTGATTGGAAATGTCAGCTACAGCGCAAAAACACGGCAGAGAGACGTGAGAAGAGAGGAGGGAAGAAAAGAAGTGAACAACAGGTAAAGAAAGAGGAAAGGGGCTGATGAAGTATTGATGGAGGAGAAAGTGGGTCGATAAAACAGCGAAGAGAATAAACTCCAGACGTGAAGGATGTGAATAAAACATCAAGTGAATCAAATATAAATGAAATATAAATGATGTAAAGGTGGTAAAGAATGAGAGGAAAAACTGGAAAAGTGCTTTTTCAGGAGAAAGAACGGAGGACAAACTTAACTCGGTGCATATTGAGGTATGAAACAAAGAGATACAGGAGAATCCTTTCAGGAGCGAAACGAGAGGCGAGGGGTCCAAAGGCCGCTGAGCGTCCCCCAGAGACGGCCGGCGAGCGGCGGGGTTGAAAAGGTAAGAGTTATCCTGTGTCGTCCCTGTTAGCATCAAACAACATGACTCCATATCTCCCTTTGGACTTCAATGATTGATGCCGCTCGTCTGTGGACCAATCACAGCCTGAGTTCAACTGTCTGTTTGCCTGGTCAGATTCAGGGCCGAAAGCAGGCGGAGACAGGAAACAGCTCTGATTGTAAACGTACACCGCAGGAGCTACCAAAGCTAGCATGCTAACAACAGGGATCCACAGTTAGCACGCTAACAACAGCGATCCACAGTTAGCACGCTGTCAACAGCGATCCACACAGTAGTAAATTAAGCTTTGAAGTGTTTATCACACTCATTCCTGAAGTCTCTCTCTCTCTCTCTCTCTCTCTCTCTCTCACACACACACACACACACACACACACACACACACACACATTCCTGCCTCTTAATAATTAGTATAATAACAGCAGCTTCTCACATTACAGACAGATTTTACATTTAGTCTTACCTGTTGTTGTTTCTGACTTCCTGTCCATACAGGAAGTGCTCCTGGCTGACGGTGATGTAATGAGTGGGGAGCTGCTCGGATTGGTTCTTGCTGATGGTAACAACGGGGTAGCCCATTTGGAGAGTCCACCTGTCCATCATGCCTCCGATGTCGATGTCCCGCCCCTCTGAACGCATGGCCTGGACAAAACAAAAGATGTATGAATAATCAAAGACTAACACAGACTAAATTATATTAATTATTCAGTGATCATTTAAATCATTATCTCGGTTAATATCCATGACCAACAACTTGGTATAAGATTAACCAATATTTAGTTCAAAGCCCCTTAGTAAGAGAAAAATGACTGACTTTCAGGTAATTGGAGATCTGATTGGCTGGCAGTTAATGAAAGAGCAGTCTCAGTATAATGAACAGCACTAACGAAGATGAATCTAATTAAACAGTCTTTTCTAGAAGCGTCCTGTGTGAAGGACAAATAGGAAAACAAGCCTCGCCTGTACCTGTCAGTCATGTTACCATGGCAACTTTCCCAGTCTCTGTCTCATCAGCTGGGTCTTAACGAGCGTCTCTCCGGCCTTCATTAGAATGGCTTCGTTAAATAATTAACGGCTTCAGTCAGGCTGGCTGCTTTTATCCATCGAGAGCCAAATGTGGAACAGCTAGAGGTTTAAATCCTTGCTGTAGAGCAAGGCACGAACACGGCTCTGCCCTGAGGCCTTCGAGCCAGGGGAGGACAGATGGTCAAAACCCAGACAGGGGAGCGGACAGGTAGGTGTTACCTGAGACAGTTTGCTCCACAGGTCCTCTCTGGCTGCGTTGCTGTACATGTGACTCAGCAGATAATCCTGAAAAAAGACAGGAAGCTGATTGGTCTGCAGATCTTACACATACCATGTGACAGGAAATGACATCCGGACCTGACCTGAATTAACTAGAAATAACACAATACACAGTGTGAGTGAGATAATGTCACAATGTTCATACTGAGTGTATGTACAAGCATGCTTTACATACAGCCAGCTGGTTTAACGGGGGGTCGGGCGCCTCCAAAGGGTCACCTGATCAATCTGAGGGGTCGTCAGCTGATTAACGGAAGAAGAAAGTTCTTATACACACATTTGTGTTGTTTAACTTTTATCTAAACTATGTTTCAGTGAAATTTTGGAGAATTTGAACACTTTGAGCTTTAAAAGATTATTTCTATAAAATCATCTGAGGAGTTTAAATCGTTAAATGTGACGAGGAAACACTGGTTTATTATATGAAAGTGTATTTTTTGACCTTAGATGGTATTTTGTATGTAAAAATAAATCATCAAACTCCAGCTGTCAGATATATGAAGTGGAATAAAAAGTACAATATTCCCCCTTCAAATGTGTAAAGAAGCAGAAAATAGAGTAAAAGTACAAATACCTCAAGAACTTATGATTAATTAGTTAATTAGCTCATGTAATTCCACCACTGTTAACCACTTCTCACACAGGATATGAGCCCTTTGTGGACCGTCCAGCAGCAGGTATCATGTGATGCCCCTTCAGAGCTATCAGCAGCGTGCTGGCAGTGAACGCAGTTCGGCCGTCGGCGGCGGCGGCGACGCGGCTGCGACACGCTCAATGAAACCTGCGTCTGAGTGAATCTGCTGCTTTCAGAGAGCTTTCAGACACAAACATTTCAAAGTGTTTGGTGTGTTGAATGTTTGAAATAAGTCTCAGTGAGATTAAAGGCCCACGGGCTCGTGGCGCCCGTGTTGAGTCTAAAGGGCTTTGGGCTCAATCCCTGCTCTCACTTCAAGTTATATTTTCTAAGCTAATGAACAAGGCGAAGCTCCCAGAGAGGATCTCCCAGTTCAAAAGGGACTTAGCGGTGTGGCCGCTTCGTTTTCAACAGGAACTCGTCGACGACGGTCGTGCCTGGTTTGATCACCGGCCGCTTCCCGCACAGGGAGGAAAACTCATTCCACGGCGTTCGAAAAGCTTCGGGAGGTTGGCGGGTTTATGATGAAACAAGACAAGGCAGGAGAGCAGTACAAGATAACGCCGACCACCTCCAGAGAGAGCTGGGATCTGCTTCTGGGCGATAGAGAGGATTCCTCACAAACAGCCCGTCAGTTGTCATGGCGAGCGTGGAGGTCGATAAGGCGAGAAGGAGCTCTTTATTGGAACGAGATGATACACATGATAACAACCCAGAGTGTGTTTGTGTGTGGCTTTGATAGGCATGACTCCGGCACCTTCACTAAAGCCGACATGATAAAACACCCCCCGCGCAGCGTCTGATCCAGACTCAAACACTAACACGGTTTAGCAGCGGGACACGCGTGAACCATGTCAGTGATAACGAGCATCCTGTCGGGAGAAGACGGATCCGACTGATAACACCTTCAGGTGACGGTCGAGCCTTCACAGACACGGTTTTAGCAGCTTTTAGCGGCTAATGAGGACTGCTGTCCAACATCTGAGCTTGAACCTTGACCTCCGTCCTGCATCGGCACAACAAACACATCCAGGACCCTCAGCGGGCCTCTGTGACCTCTGACCTCCGTGTTTCTCGGCAGCCAGCCGGGTTCGTCTGGGTTTTAAAACACTGTTAACACAAACTGTATTTTTTAACATCTATCACATATGGCATCAATAATTGTTACGAGGTTCAGCTTATGATTCACGTCACGCTGGACCAGTTTCTGACCCGTAAATATTATTCACATTCTTTGACTGGGAAACACTGATGTTTGTGACCTCATGCTTGAGAGTACAGAGGAGGTTCATTAGCAAAAACAAACGTTTCTCTGGTGATTGATTTTCTTAAATTATGTTTTTCCAGTGCGCTCCAGGGAATATCAATCAAACGGAGTTGGTTTATTCATTTTTGAGAAGCTTTCATCTCTTTCTGAAAACAAGCTAACCCGAATATTGATGTTTCAGGTGAGTCAGCATGTGTTCTTCAGCTGATACAGTATCTACTGTCAGTCATATCAAACAGCCCCGCCTCTACCAGCTGTCCTGTATGACGTGATGGCGCTGGCGGTGGTCTGTGATTGGCCATCTTGCAAATGCTGATATCACTTGACTTGAATGTTCACCAAAATAAAAGCTGTAGCAGTGGGACTGTCTGTGAATCCACACTTAATATAAAGAACTTTTTAAGATACAAATCACTGTCCAATGATTCAACCAGACTGACAAGTGAAAGAGCAGAAAGAGAAAAAGAGGCCTGTGAGCAACTCTTCAGCGAGAATATAAATAAGTCACCAGTCAGCGTGAGAGAAATCGAAAGCTTAGCATCAAAATCTGTGCAGGTTTAAATGGCAGCAGGTTCCGGTTTCAGTGTTTCCTGCACAATGATGGCTCCAGCAAGCTGGAATCAGCAGGTGTGTCGACGGAGCAAAGCTACTCTGGAAACATCGAGGGCTGGTCGAAGGCTGGTCGAGGGTTCAGAGAAGTCTAACCAGCGAGGAGACTGCAGAGACGCCGCTGAGGTTCAATAATGAGCTCAGGTCACTTCCACTTTCGGGGGGTTTGAGGAGAAAATGGTTACAGCAGTGTTCTCTCCTGTCAGGCAACACTGAGGGAACAACGAGTAACTGGAAGTTTGAATTGTTTAACTCTTCTTCTTCTGGGGCCAAAACGGTGACAAATGTAAAGAACACAATTGTTTTTTTTAGAAAAATATCTTATATTACAACAAATGTATCTAGGGATAACCCCTTGAGATGCATCATCTCGTTTTCCAGGGGGTTATATTGAAGGAAACAAGAAAAACATCAATATCACAGGTGATGCCGAACTTCTGAACGGTGTGCCTCATTTTTCTAACGACGCGACACATTTCAATCTGAGAAAACAATGAAAACTGTCGCCGCAGCTGTTTTATGTTTCAGCTCCGTTTATAGAGGTGCATTCTGGGTGAATTATTAGTGTTGATCACAGCACAAACATCCAGAACGATGCAGATTCAGATGGTTTGTTACGGTATATTTTTCTCTAAACATCAGAGTCGAGTGTGTGTGTGTGTGTTTTCATGCAGCTGAGGAATGAAACTAAACTTATTAGGTAGTGGACTTGTATAAAACACACACACACACACACACACACACACACACACACACACTGTATTGTCTGTGTGTTCTGCTGCTGGATCAGCAGTGTTTTATATAGAAACTGGTTCTCAGTGTGTTCCAGGTCACTGACAGTTTCTGCAGGAAAATCAGGACATAGTGAGTGTGTGCGTGTGTGTGTGTGTGTGTGTGTGCGTGCAGGGGATTCATACATATTTCAATGACTATATTTAACCCACTTTCGCCTTACATCATATGACATCAGTTTTACAGTAACTGCCAAACGATTTCCTCCACCTCGTGGATAAAACAGCTTTTGCTGCTGTGAAATAAACTGACCAGGTTTGTGTTCAGCAGCCAATCAGAGAGCCATCAGAGAGCCAGTCAGCAGCTACGTACAGCTGAATGATCAACAATGCACCACGCTGTCATTAACACTGTGATGTTGTGATCTGTGTGTTTCAGTGGTTCAATTCATGACTGTCCTGTTCAACATCACAACCTGCACAGCAAAAACAGATCATCAATATTATTACAGCAAAATGTTCCCCCCTCAAATTACTTCTTGCTTTCTCTCTGATTCATGTTTCATTATTTTCTTCAACAGGCAGTGCTGCTCCGGCATGGATCAATTTATTGAATTCTGCTTTGAACTTGTCCCTAAGTGAGCTGTGAGGAAACCAGAAACATCCTTCCAGGGAACTTATGGTTCCTCATTAACCGCAAGAGCAGCGTGTCGCACAGCCTGAAAAAAATTCAATTAAACATCCCAAAACCTCCGAAACCTTCGGCCTTCGTTCATGTTTTTGAGGGGGAATCTGGAGGTTTTAGGATAGGGGGGTTGGGTAGTTTATATTCTACAATTAAAAATATACAGTTGTGGACATTTTATGGCCTCATTCCAGCATCTTTAAATTATAAATTTTAATTTCGCTTGGCCAACACTAAATAAATGGATAAAATATTCAATATTTGCCCACCAGAATTTTACTCCTGGCAGTGTGGAACAGGCTTTGAACAGCATGTGAAGAGCAGAATAAATCAAATATGTTAAAACAGAGGTGGGGGTTTACTGGACTTATGACCTCAACATTCTGGCTTCGATCCTGGAACCGAAAAATCTATTCTTTGAAAATCAACCCTGTGCACTTAAAAAGTAGCTGTGAAAATGACAGCAGTGGCTGTGCTCAGCCTGAATCCAGGTCACTTACTGTGAATTGTAATATTGGCAAAGTTTTACAGCAGAAAACAAGGAGCAAAACTTCCTGTAAAACTGCGCCTGCAGCCAAATCCACTTATTCGCTGCCCATATGTATACTCAGTACGCTGCAAACAGGCAGAGTGTAGCCAAAACGTGGCTGAACACACACACACACACACACACACACACACACACACACACACACACACACACACACACACAGCTTCTTTCTGAATCCTGGTGACAAATCATTTTAACGCCAGCTGTCCCTGTTGTCCTCAGATATATAAATCTTCTTGTATAAACAGCTGGGCCTGCAGGATGACATGAACTTACATTGAGTCCTTTCTGGAACAGCGACTGTCCCATCACATTAGCCAACATCCGGATTAACGCTGCCCCCTACAGACAGCACAGAGACACACACTTTCAAACATAATAGCAAGTGAAACCATGCTCTTAATTGTGAATGTGATATTAATCAGTTCATTTCAGTGGACTTGCTGTGGTCAGTGGATTAGCCTTCAGAGGCAAAGTAAACCAGCGTTGAGCTTTAAAGTGTTGACCTCTGAGGCAACAAAGAGGCAGAAAGTCCAAAATCTAGGAAGCTAGTGTACCAACTGTGTCGCACCATTCAATGTTATATAATCCTACTCTGCCTGAGTATAAACTGTTCAATAAAAAAGTCAAACATGGCTTAAGTTAGCCACCAAGCTAATAGCTCAGCCAATCAGAGTTAGCTGCTGAGCTAGTTTGGCCACTTAAAATTAGCCGCCGAGCTAGTTTAGCCAATTAAAATTATCCACCGAGGTGGCTCAGCCAATTGAAGTTAGCCACCGAGCTAGCTCAGCCAATTAAAGTTAGTTGCCAAGCTAGCTCAGCCAATTAAAATTAGCTGCTGAGCTAGCTCAGCCAATTACCTTGGCACACAACTGTGGTTAGAATGTGTCTGGCTTTCTTGTATGTTACTTGGTAGCTGCAAGTCACAGCTTTCACCAACTAGTCCACATGTTATCAGAATTCCACCATATTTCATGAGGATTCAATAATTCCACTGTGGTTTCTTCTTCCTTTCTTACCTTTTTGTAGGCGATCCAGTCAAAGACTCTATCAATGTCCGTCGCCTGCTCCACTTCCTGGGAGATCGGGTGGGAGGAACTTAGCCCATCCAATAGCATCACCTCGTGGAGGACATCAGTCAGGAAGCGCTGCTTCTCCTGCAAACACAAGCATTTGTCTGTGTCACTCATGGGGACATCTCAGACATTCATTCTCTGGAAGTTGACCATAAGCCTTAACCACGATGTGTCCAATCAACCATTAACCAAACCTTGAGTCTAATTCTAACCAAAAAACACAACATTTAACCCTGAAAATAGGGAAGATGCTACCCATATGGTAGGTGAGTCCCCACAATGTCAGTGTGTGAACAGGTAATTGTCCCCACAATGTGATTAAAACTCTCCAGGAGTTTTTGGTGTCTGAATGTTACTTTGTTTTTCTTCCAGCACATAAAACCACCTCTTCACCCTAAAAATAGGGATTTCTGTCCCCATATGGAAGGTGAGTCCTCACAATGTTGGTGTGTGAGTCCTCACAGTGTTGGTGTGTGAGTCCTCACAGTGTTGGTATGTGAGTCCACACAGTGTTAATGTGTGAGTCCTCACAGTGTTGGTATGTGAGTCCTCACAATGTTGGTGTGTGAGTCCTCACAGTGTTAGTGTGTGAGTCCTCACAGTGTTGGTATGTGAGTCCTCACAGTGTTAGTGTGTGAGTCCTCACAGTGTTGGTATGTGAGTCCTCACAATGTTGGTGTGTGAGTCCACACAGTGTTAATGTGTGAGTCCTCACAGTGTTAATGTGTGAGTCCTCACAGTGTTGGTGTGTGAGTCCTCATAGTGTTGGTATGTGAGTCCTCACAGTGTTGGTGTGTGAGTCCTCACAGTGTTGGTATGTGAGTCCTCACAGTGTTGGTGTGTGAGTCCTCACAATGTGACTATTACTCTTCACAGTGATTTTTGGAAGCTGGGATTTTCTTTGGTTTCCTTCCAGCTCAGCTTAGACAAATAAATAAGCAAGTCTGGAAAACAAAGACAGTCAACAAACTGTCATTTAGTGGAACATTTGGTTCAGTAAACAAAGGTTTAGTTGTGTAATTAGTCTGGTTAATCTCTATTTATTGTAATCTTTGTTGTTCATTTCCTGTCTTTGTCATTTCTCTTCTAACTTCCTTTTCTTCTTTCCTCCTCTTGTTTCCACTCCCCATTCATCTATTCTCTCTGTCTAACCCTTATCACAGTTGCATCCCCTAGTCTCCCCAATTCCTTCCCCTCTGTGTTTCCTCTCCTTATTTCCTTCCCTCATCATTTTCCTTTTTTGCATCTGTGCTTTTCCTTTGTTTCCTCCTCTTCTCTAATGTTGTCATTTTCTCTATCTTTCCTTTTCTATTTACTCTTATTTTTTCCTCCCTTTTGATTCCACCTCACTTCCTTTTACGTCCTCTCATCCTTTCCTCAGTTTCAATCAGTCCTCCATGTTTCCTCTGGTTGTTTTCAATCACTCCTTCTTCTCTTTGTGTCCTCCCTTTACTCGTTTTCTTGTTTTCTCTCCTCTCTTGTCCTCCTCTCCTCCTGGTTTCAGGGATTTAATACACATCTGCAAACATGTTGAGCTTTGACAAGCTCTGTCTAAATTACCCCCGGGATCATGCTAAATCCGGAGAAGTGCGGCTCTGTCTAATTCGTGGATTACAGTGTTTACTATGGAGATTTGGTTTTAATGAACCTCCATCTTGTTAAGCAATATAACTGTTGGCTTATTTAGATTCAGTCGGTAATGAACAGAAAGAACAGGAACTTTTTTTTTAATTAACAGTATCTGTTGGGATCTGGCTAATTCTTGGTCCAATGTGGCTCTGCGTAATTCATGGATTAAAGTTGTTTATTAAGTAGATTTGGTTTTAATGAATCTACATCTAGTTAAACAAAAGTTTCTCGAGATATTACATTTTAAATGAACATTAAAAAGATTTAGATTTTATAGCGTCTGCTGGGATCAGGCTGCTTCTTGGCAGATGTGGCCGTCTGTGTTGATCTGAATGAAATTTTCATCTTGTTAAACAATAATAGTCTGAATTTAAGAATGGACACAAACAGGGACGTCAATTGTTATGTTCCCTTTGTGTGTGAAGCTGACTGCTAAGGTACCTGTCTAAATACTTAGAAAGGAATGGTATGATAGATACGACAGTGCAAAAAGCAGGGATACCAGGATTTGCGGGATGCTTAGAGCATACTAGCATGATTTGGCATCAGATTCAGACAGCTAAGAGGGAGAAAAGAGACTTGAATGTTGTATTTTTAGATCTGGCTAATGCGTTTGGGTCAGTGCCACATAACCTTATTTGGAGTTCCTTTGACTACTTTAAAGTGCCGGAGATAGTTGTTAACTTGGTGAAAGCATATTTCCAAGACATCAGACTGTGTGCAAGTATCGCAGAGCTCACAACAGGCTGGCAAAGATTGGAGGTTGGTATTATGGCAGGATGTACAGTGTCCCCGCTAGCTTTCACAATGGCTATGGAGGTAATTATTAGGGCTTCCAAGTGGGTCGTAGGTGGAGAGAGACAGCAGAATGGAATGCGTCTTCCACCAATTAGGGCTTATATGGATGATATGACACTGCTAACTTCAACAGTGCCATGTACAAGGAGGTTGTTAGATAAAGTCAATCAGAATCTCAAGTGGGCTAGTATGAAGATTAAGCCTAGTAAGTCAAGGAGTATTTCAATATACAGAGGGAAAGTAAGTGATAGAAAGTTCGCTATAGATGGTGAGGAAATCCCAACAATTAGGGAGAAATCAGTTAAGAGTCTAGGACGGTGGTACAATGTGGACCTGAATGATGTTGAACAGGTTGTGCAATTTAGAAAGGATGTTGCAGAAGGGCTGGAGAGAATAGATAAATCAGGGCTCCCAGGAAAACTGAGGTTGTGGTGCTTGCAGTTTGGCTTGTATCCTAGGTTAATGTGGCCAATGTCAGTATATGAAGTCCCATTATCTGTAGCAGAGAGAATGGAAAGGCTAGTTAGCTCTTATATTAGAAAATGGTTGGGTGCTCCCAGGTGCTTAAGCAATGTAGCTTTGTATGGGAAAGGAATGCTTCAGCTGCCAGTATCCAGTCTAACAGAGGAGTTTAAATGCACTAAGGTTAGGACAGAACTTTTATTATCTGGGAGTAAGGACATGTTAGTTAGCAATGTGGTTCCGAATCCTTCTGGGGGGAGGAAATGGAACCCAAGGGCAGCAGTGCAGGAGGCAGAGGCAGCTCTTAGGCATGCAGAAATAGTAGGAAATGTTCAATTTGGCCGGGGAGGCTTGGGGCTTGGCCCAGGCAAACCAGTGTGGAATAAAGCAGGTCTAAAGGAGAAAAGAAAGCTTGTAGTGGAACAGGTGCGTAGGCAGGAGGAGTTGTTAAGGGGGGCAAAAGCAGTTGGTCAAGCCAAACAGGGACAATGGTTGAATTGGGAAGGTGTTGAGAAGAGGAAACTTAGTTGGAGGGACCTGTGGAATATGGAGGAAGGCCGTATTAAATTTCTGATAGGGGCGACATACGATGTGTTGCCAACCCCGCAGAACCTAAGTCTCTGGGTACAGGGCGATCAATCGTGCCCACTCTGCTCAGGTACAGCAAGTTTAAAGCACATTTTGTCAGGTTGTAGAATTAGCTTATCACAAGGCCGGTATACATGGCGGCATAATCAGGTGCTGAGAAGCTTAGCCGCAGGCATTGAGGAGAGAAGGAAGCAGGTGAATACTGGAAGTTCTAGAAAGGAGAGGTTAGATGTGCAGTTTGTTCGAGAGGGGGAGAAAAATAGAGCTGCTAAGTCAGGGAGAAAGCAGGTAGGTGGCTGCCTGGTAGGGGCTGATGATTGGCAAATGCAGGTCGACTTGGGAGGAAAGCTAGTTGTGCCCCAGGAAATAGTTTATAGTAATCTGAGGCCGGACATTGTCTTATGGTCCATGAGTAAAAAGACTGTGTATTTTATTGAGTTAACAGTCCCTTGGGAAAATTCAGTGGAGGCAGCTTATGAAAGGAAGAAGACTAAGTATGCAGATTTAAAGACAGAATCTGAGCAGAGGGGATGGAAGACCAGGGTCTGTCCGGTTGAAGTGGGGTGTAGAGGTTTTGTTGCAGGGTCAGCTGTTTCACTGTTGAGGGAGCTGGGAGTGCATGGGCAAAATTTAAGGAAGACAGTGAGGGAGATGTCAGATGAGGCTGCTAGGTCTAGTCAGTGGATATGGATCAGGAGAAATAATAGTAGTTGGGGGGTGAAATAGGGACGGTGAGGGGGGGGGGGGGGGGGGGGGGGGGGGGGGCAGAGGACATGCATGCCTAACCCGGCAAGAGAAGAGGTTAAAGTCTTAACAAGACACCTCTCCTCTGCTCTGCTTTCCCCGCCCCATCTTCTCGCTCTGCCAATAGGAAGAGAACCAGGAAGTTTAGATAAGGTGGGGGTGTGGCCAGCTAGAGTCTCTCTTTGGGACCATGCGGCCTGTTCAGGTGAGTTTGCGTGGTAAGATACAGAGTTGGCTTGTTTTTTGATCTTTTTGGTTGTTTTCCTGTTTTGTTTGCTTCTTGAAGGAAATGTTAGGGTTTGTTTTCCTGCTCTGTTTGCTTTTTGAAGGAAATGGTAGGGTTTGCTGCTTCTTGAAGGAAATGTTAGAAGAGGCTGTTAAATCTAGTCTGTGGTTTAGGCCTCCACCTCCAGCACCCTCTAAATTTTCCACCCCCTACCCGAACAAGGGTCTGTATCCAATCCCTACTTCCATCTTTTGACTCTACCTCTTTATTTTCTATCCCCTACCCGAACCAGATCACCCCGCTTTTTCTTGGTGCAGTTGGTGAGAGGCAGGGGTAGATGATGGTAGTGTGGCAATCGGCAGTTACATGTGGCATCTAGGCCTGTGGTAGCATTGTAGCAGCTAACAATAGCTAAAGCGGTGAGAGTATGATAGTATCTTAGCAGTTAGTATTGGTAGCTAGCAATTAACATTAACAGTATAGGTGAATCTAGCTTTATTGTCTTCTTCTGTTCCTCTTAGCAGGTAGCGGTTAGCACGTAACATTAGCTAAATGGTAGCATCAGAACTGTATTGTCTTCTTCTGTTCTTCCTAGCGGTTAGCATTAGCATTAGCAATAGTTAAATGGTAGCATCGGTACTGGCCACTACCTGGAGCATCTCTGGGTCAGTTGAACGTGGCGGTGCTGTTTGGATTGTGTAGGAGCAGTGTGAACTGGCACTAGGGGGGGTGACTCTGGGACGCCGGAGTTCACTGCCTAACCTCCTGGAGGTGTAGTGGGACTAAGTAGGCGAAACACTGTTGAAGGGAGGTTTCCACCTGATGACCCCCAGAGACGTGTTAGGAATCACTGCTCTTTGGCAGGTATAGAGGCAGATTAGAGCTCCAAGGTTCTTCACTGAGAATGAATCCTCTTTTTGAGCACAAGTATCTTGTGTTTAAATTAACTCTGGTGTGAGAATACAGGAGGGAGGTGTACCGGTAATCTCAGTGACTGCACAGTAGCGCTGTGCCTGCACTTGAATCCTGACGTTGTTTCACCTGTGGAGCCTGTTTTCTCTCTCACTGGCTGCTGTAGTGTTTGTGAAGCTGTGTGTATTAAATCAGCGATTCTAAAGGACGGGGCTGTGACATGGTGCCGGTCTTTGCAGGGTAATGTGTGATACATAAAACGATGGAAAGTATTTTATAGAGCCTACTGCAGAATTTAGCTCTCATCTTCTGCTACTTAATGAGTCTCGAGTGCACCTTATTTTTGCACTTTAATGGGCCATCAGTGTTTCAGCTGTACAGGTCTCCCAGCCCCCGCAATCCACACCGTCACACTGAGTGCAAGGGCTTTTGTAACAATTAGTACAAATTGTGTTTTGTTATCTGCGTCTGACTTACAGTTCAAACACAGAACTTAATTCTTCGTTATTCTTTTCTGTTTTATTTTATCTTGATATACCTCATGACACAAAATGAGACTGTGGACACCTTCTGACACGATAAACAGATGAAAGACATTTTTATTTACTTTCCCAGGTCTAAAAAAAAAGCTCATGTTGTGTTGTATAGGAAAAGAAATGACGCCTGTGGTTCCTGCACTGCCTTCAACTCAGGGTGTCGGTCTAAACAGTCGATGTCCAGAGAGGGGGAGGGGAGGCCTGGCAGTCAGCTGCTCCACTGGTGGTCTGAGGTCTAGACCGGCTACAATCTTATTGGTCAGGCTACCTGTGGCATACAACTCACCTCTGTAAGTGTGCATAAATGAGCCGCTGGAATGACCACACACAGCAGAGACGATGCACATCAACAAAGACAATTCCCAACAGATTGGTCTCATGCGGACAAAAGGAAAATCGGCGCACGACAACAACAACATTTTGTAAGGTTGGGCATTAAACTTTCACTGAGAACTGTACGATACCACTTCAAAGAGAGACAACCCTGCTGCTTGTGTCCAAGGAAACTGCAGAACAAAGCAGCCCAAAGAATTCACAACTACAACTCCTCACAACAGGGCCAATTTAGCAGAATTTCTGGAGCTTCGGAGCAACCTCTGAAACAGCTGGAAGGTTTTCCGTTGTGTTTCTGTACATAAAGTTCTCTTTCATTTTCTTTTCTGACTTTAACAGTGATATCCTGACTGCTGCTGAAGAGGTAACAAAGACCAACGATAAGACAAGTGGCCAAGCTGTGCAGCAGAAAACTGAAGCAGATTTTGGTGTTCAGCTGAGCCTGACCGGCACACAGTGCACCTGCAGGAATCCAGTGCTGAAAGAGCGCAACAAGGACGCAAGGCTCAGGCAGGTCCTCAGTGGGTGGAGTCTGAGGAGATGTGGCACAATGTGCTCTGTATGGACGCAACGTCTGCAACTCTGAAGCACGATGATCAGGTTAGTTTCCACAGGAAGGAAACCACAACCCAAGCCTCCCTTAAAGTTGCACGTCTGGGGATTGATCTCACGACCTGGTGCAGGTCCTGTGATCATCTCTGAGGACGACGGACAATATTTTGAGAACACTATCATCAAATAAGTCGCAGCATCATACATCAGGGAACATTTTGGGTCAGAACATCACTTCTTCAAGGACAAAGCACACCGCTGCTGCATCTTACATTGCATCACAGGGACTCAGCTGGGCGAGGACTCCACCAGAGTCACTGGATTGAAACTGACCCAAGATTTCTTTAACAAAGTTATTACAGGCTTATCAGAAGTACAGAGACTGAGAACAAAGGAGGGCACGATGGAAAGTGAGCACATTTCCAACAATCCACACACACATTTATGCCCAGAACTGATGGCCTTTCCTTTCAAACTGACGTGTGCTTATGTTGTAATTTTTTGTTTCATACTGTGTTTGCAAATGAAACACTATTTGTGTTTCTCCTTTCTCACAAAACAACACTCGCTTTGTTTGTCCAGGTTGGATCTCTATTCAGCTGGATATTAGATGCTTGAAAAGGAGACTGATCACACTGAAAGGGGGGTACAGAGGTGATGATCAGCTGGCTATTCAGCTGCTAAATTACCTGCCCAAACAGATGCAAACACAAACCCACTGAAAAAAATTCATCAGATTCAAGTATTTAATGGATGGAGCATGCAAACCTATTTTGTCAATGTTAATATTAATAATCATAAATAAATACTGGTAGTTATGAATAATAGAATTTTAAGATGAACATCTGAGTTAAAGCTTGCATTGTCTTGGCTGTATTGTTTCTGTATTTCATTTTGCTACTTGGTGCTTTGTTGCGGAGGCATCAGTCATAAAAACAGCTTCAGGAGGGGAGGGAGAGCATCGAGCATTCTGAGAGATAATCATATGTCCAGACGTCCTCAGCCACACAAATGAGTGGAAACTTCCCTTCATCAAATGACAAATTGACACAAGTAAATAAATAACTTAGTAATGTACAACACTGCTGAATTTACAAGAAGGCGTAAACGATTAAGAATTTTCTGCAGCTGTTTAAAGTTTATTAACTTTCTCTTAACTCAGCAGCTCTTAAAATTGCACAGTTTTTTAAGGGAGTCTGGGGATATTGCGGTTATGAGTTCAGTGGTGAAATCAGTTGAAACAGACATTTATCAGCGTCCATTATTTCTCTCCACATTGACTCTTTCTCCATAGAGTATCTGTTATTACTTCGACCTGCTTGGCAGTCAGTGTTTTCTCATGCTGGCTCTACAGATCTATTTTATTTTCTAATCTCCATGTTTATCTCAGTTCTTTGTCTCTAATCATAAATGATTATCGACAAATTAGCGAGACACTGGCAGATCTTTAACAATGTGTCCTATGAAGGCACGCTGCCACAGTCATGTGGACATTTACACCAAACGCATACTGTGAAGACTGAGCGTAGTTAAGACCAGGCTTTAGTTTGGTTGGTGAAAGTCCAGTCTAAAGACTGGTCCTATCAAAGACTGGCTTTACAGTTAGGACCAGGCTTAGTAAAGACCAGTAGGTGCAACCATGCCAAGAGTATTTCCATTTGACAGACCACAGAAACAGCCATAAAAACTTGGACTATTTCATCTGAATATTTCTTTCAGTGTTTTCTCTTAACCTCAGAGTCATTAAGGTGAAATGTGAGGGTAAATCCAGGAATGATGCTGTTAAACATATGTAAATATCAACCTCTGACAACTAGATGGGCAGCAAACATTATGTACAGAAACAGTTGACTTGTCGTTTTATATATTTCCTCCTATTTCTCATTCATGTACGACGGTTCTGTTTATGTTTACCAATGTTTGTTCAGCTTGTCGTTCTTGTTTTCAGCTGTAATGTCTAATTCATCCTCCACTTCTATTGGTGTGTAACCTTGTTATTTGTTCGCATACTTGGCCAATAAAGCTGATTCTGATCAAAGTCCAGAAGCTGCTCTCAGTCTGTGAAACACACTACAAACTACAGCCTAAAAATGTGTCTGTGAAGGAAATGCCGTCTCCTGAATTGATTGAACGGCACTCGAATGGGCGCGTTTACAGCGGAACCTCGACGTGCCTCGGGGGGACTGGAAGGGTGGGCTCCCAGTGGCGGGATAATGACTGGAAACTGGATCTCGGCCGGCTGGCAGCCAGCAGACCTCCAGCTGGGAGCGCCACCGCTGGCTGGGACTGTAAATGAAACGATTTGTCCGATAAACAGTTTGTTTTGACGTAAATCCTTTCTGGGCTGAAAGGAAAGAATCCGACTGATTACAGGATGTTTTTATTTGTTTATGCAGGAGCTGGATTGATCCCTCCTCAAAGGATTGGGCTAATGTCTGGGCAAAGACAGACTACTGCTTTCGGTAAACACACATAGGTAAACGTACAGAATAAGAGGACTCTACCACAAATTACACAATTAGCTAATTAGCTAAATGGCACATTTGGATGAAACCAAAATTACTTGGTGAGGAAAAAAAAAATCAGACTAAATGAGACATCAACTTTAATTAACAGAGACGTTAAGTCACCTGGAGAGAGGGGGGGGGGGGGGGGGGGGGGGGGGGTCCATCTGGTCCATCTGGTCATTATGAACCAGATGGACCCACATGTGGAGGGACAGCTAATAGGCCAACAGTCCGTGTAAACACAAACACACACACACAGATGGAGGGACGGGGCTATGTTCAGGAGCAGCTGCTGAACTTTTAAATGTCTGCTTGTCTCCTCCCTCCATCCTCCATCACCCCTCCCTTGTCACTCCTGCTCTCCTCCTGTTCTTCTTCTCCTCCCTCCACCCTCCTCTTTATTTCAGTCTCAGGTGGGGATGACTGACAGCTCTCAGGCCACAAATCAAACAGAACTTCTTCATTAAACTGATCATTGCAGCAAGCTGTACTGTTTTACATTGAAGTATGTGCTTCAGTGCTTTATATGTGAAATGTGTGGTCCCCAGTCTGTGATTGGCCCTGATGACGAGATGCTGCACATCCTGTTTCCTGTTTGACTGTGATCCGAAACCAGGTCCAGGTTTAGCAGCCACCAGGGCTGTAATGGTTCGTGTATTTGTCGTGTTTTAATTTGGACAGGTGAGCAGCAGGAAGTTCAATTAGCCCAGGTTTAATTTTACCTTTCTTTAGTTTAGAAGCAGGTCGGTCCCTCAACCCTTTTGGTTGAATGTATTTCAATGATTTGTCAACACCACAGGCCACTTTCCCTTTCCAGGTCACCTCTTCTGTTTTTATTTGTGAACTTCAGTTTTGAAAGATCAATCCTGCAATAAATGACTTAAATATCCAAAATCCATCTGGTTTGATGTTGCGTAACAATTAACCAATGTTGCAAATCACTGAGCCCGACTTTTTAAAGGGCAAAGCTGTTGACGTTTTAGATTTTAGTTATTGTCGTTAAATCCTGTGAAAATAACAAAGAATCCTTTAGTCTCTAAATACTTTACGTTGCCTCCAGCATGTCTTTAAAAACACATCACAGATATATAGTTCATGTAATTTCCTCAAACAGCTTCTCACTGTAGCTTCTATCAGACAAACAGGAGGAAATAGAGCATCTGTTGGGACTATTTTCAGCGGCGGATGAATTCACATTTGGTGCTGTAGTGAGTGTTTGTGGCAGGACGGTTTGTGTGTGTGTGACGGAGTCAGAATAAACCACAGTGTGTGTGTGTTCATGGTGATGAAGAAACATGTTTGAGGCTCATTGATGTGTTTTCATGGCACTCAGAGGAAGAAGATCGATCAGCCTGTGATACAAACACTGAACTGGTTTAAAGGATCAAGTAAATGTGGTCTTATATGTGTGAGTGCAAGAAAAATAAAGCTAATCAGAACTTCACTCACATTTACAGGATTTCTGCATCTTGATTTTCCAGTTGTTGAAGCTACTCTATTAAAAACTTTAATTCTAGTCTGGTCATTTTTTCCACAAACTGCTCTCAGCGGATGTTCTCGAATGCACGATGTTATCATGTAAACTGGGAGTAACAGAAGGACAGATGATTTTATCTGCTAACAGTTAACTGCAGGTGAAGCCAACAGACTGCAAACACTTTGAAAAGTGGAGGATGACTACGTCTTCTTCGAGCGAGGATCGTCCTCGGCTCTCTGTCACATGAATATTTCATTCAAAGTCTCTTTGTTTCACAGCAATTATCTGTTGGTCCACATTTACCTCTTTCAATTCTATCTTAAACTAGGCAGGAAATATATATATATACGTATATTCTATAATGTCTTTAATGAAAAATCATAATTGTATTAAATAGTTATATATGAATGTAAAAGGGGTAAAAAGTACAACATTTTCCTCTGAAATGTAGCAAAGCTGAAGTAGAAAGAAGGAGCAAACATTTAAATTGGGGTGGGGAACCTCTGGCCTCCGGGCCGCATGCAGCCGTCACTGTTTGATTCGCCTGCGAGGCAATTCATAAATACAGAAAAGCAATTTTTTTTAATTCAGCGATAAAGAAAATAACATACAATAGCAGACTAGCACGTTCTTCCTAGTGTTCCCTGAATGCAGCACACACAGAGCAGCTGATATTAAGTCCACGCAGTCAGAAAATGTTCTGCACTCCTGGTTTAAGTTGAGTTCAAGTACCTCACCGCCCTGTCAGCTCCTAATCCGCCTCTGCTCTGTCCACTCAAGTCAAATATGAGGGTCTCTGCTCACAGTGGAAAAACACAGTGTGCCGGTTTTTGGTAATTCACATAAGTTAATTAAAATGTTGGACCATGGCTGTCGAAAAAGTCCCATTTTCATCATTTCTTCTTGCTTGTAAACATAATTAGAGAAATGAAAAACTCCAAATGTGGTCTGTTAGTGGAAATGGCGGCGAGGCAGGTTATTATTTAGCACAGAACATGTGGTGTCGTCCGCTAAAGAAATAAATTAGCTGAACCCTGGAGAGTTCTGATGTCATGTTGCACAGCGGGACGTTTTCATACTGAATCTTTCTCCGGATGAAGTCGTGTGTGTGTGTGTGTGTGTGTGTGTGTGTGTGTTCAGTATTTATGACACACGAGGTCGAGCTGCAGCCTTGACTAATAGAGCTCAGAATCAATTATTTTTTCACACGCTCTTTGTGGCCGTCAGATAAAGTGAAAGGTCCTATCAGGCTCAATAAAGGGCAGCTTGACTTACTTTCACCTTTGATTTTCTCCCCGTGGCTCCATGAAGTGCTGAGGATTCAGTATGAAAGTTACAGAGACGAGAGGGCGACGGTTTCAAACTCACCGCACTCACCATTAACTAGCTGCTTATTAGCCTGCAGATTAGTAGCATATTAGCTCTTTACTACTCATTATAAAGCAGTTATTAATGTCTAATTCTGCACGAGCACGTTCTACAGCTACTGGAGCATTGACTGAGAGCTTCCCCTCAATAACCTGCTAATTACTGATTATTCATTCTAAGTAAAGAAGGAAGTTGTTGTATGTGATTAATGTAAAACTCTTGTTTGTAATAAGTCAGTAAACATGAAACAGACCATGAATTATTCTTTTCTTGCAAACTGACCTGAACTTTTAGGACTGATGAAGAAGAAAAGAAAAGACACTGAACTGTTGGTTTACAGAGTTCTAGCTTTGTTTTTTTCATCATTTTCACCACATGTCGCTCTGCACATCGCAGCTGTCTCCAGCTACAGCGTCAGCACTGAGTCCTGAACCCCGGTTCAGTTTGTTGGACTCACAGGTATCATGTGACGCGTCCTGATTGGCTAAGATTGATTGATTGGTTGTACTGCGTATTTCCTTCCTCGTCATATTTCTCATTTCCTCTGCTGTGTTTTGTTCTTCTCCCCGCAGCGCAGCGTGACTCACCGCTGATGGAAAACTGCTTTTTAAATAAAAACCTGCATTATGAATAAATTACTTTATCAGGGACAGACCGCTTTATCATCGCTGTGATTGTTATTGAAGAAACACTTTGTTTCTATTAAAGCATCCAGCCATGCAGAACCACATTA